>NC_034598.1:3503828-3532759 GCF_900095145.1 Mus pahari | reverse complement strand
CAGAGACAAAGTTTGGAGTTAAGCTGAAAGGATGGACAACCCAGAGACTACCCCACCCGGAGGTCCATTCCATAATCAGCCACCAAACACAGACTCTGTTGCATATCCCAGCAAGAACTAAAAAGCTCTAGGCCAGAAATAAGCAAATGCATCCAAGAGGAGTAGACAGCAGGAAATAATCAAACTCAGAACTGAAATCAACCAAGTTGAAACAAAAAGAACTATACAAAGAATCAACCAAACTAGAAGCTGATTCTTTTACAAAATCAACAAGATAGATAAACCCTTAGCAAGACTAACCAGATAAAACAAGAGAAAGTGTCCAAATTAACAAAATCATAAATGAAAAGGAAGATATAGAAATAGAACCTGAGGAAATTCAAAAATCATCTACAAAACCCTATATTCAGCAAAACTGAAAAATGTGCATAAAATGGACAAATTTCTAGACAAATACAAAATACCAAAGTTAATTCGATCAGATAAAACATTCTAAACTGTCCCACAACCCTCAAAGAAATAGAAGCAGTCATTGAAAGTCTCCCAACCGGGGTTGGTGAGATGGCTCATCAGGTAAGAGCATTCATTGACTGTTCTACCAAAGGTCCCAAGTTCAAATCCCAGGAACCACATGGTGGCTCATAACCACCTGTAATGAGAGTTGACACCCTCTTCTGGTGCATCTGAAGTCAGCTACAGTGTTCTAATGTATAATAATAAATAAATCTTAAAAAAAAAATTCTCCCAACCAAAAAATGTCCAGCATCAGATGGGTTTAGTGCAGAATTCTATCAGACATTCAAAGAAGACCTAATACCAATACTCTTCAAACTATTCCACAAAATAGAAACAGAAGGAACACTACCTAGTTTGTTCTTTGAAACCACAGTTACACTGATACTATAACCACAGAAAGACCCAACAAAAAAAGAGAATTTCAGACTAATCTTCCTTATGAACATTGATGCAAAAATACTCAATAAAATTTTTGCCAACTGAATCCAAGAACACATTAAAATGATCATTCACTATGATCAAGTAGGTTTCATACCAGAGATGTAGGGATGGATCAATATATAGAAATCTATCAACATGATCCACTGTATAAACAAACTCAAAGGAAAAAACCACATGATCATTTCATTAGATGCTGAAAAAGCATTTGACAAAATTCAACATCCCTTTATGTTAAAAGTCTTGGAAAAAAGACTGTATGAAAAGGACTTCAAGTCCCTGAAGAAAGAAATCCAGGAAGACCTCAGAAGATTGAAAGATCTCCTATGCTCATGGATGAGCAGGATTAATATAGTAAAAAATGGCCATTCCGCCAAAAGCAATATTCAGATTCAGTGCAATCCCCATCAAAATTATAACTCAATTCTTCATACTGTCAGAAAGAGCAATTTTCAAATTCACCTGCAATAACAAAAAAACCAGGATCGAGTGATAACTATTCTCAACAATAAAAGAACTGGGGGAATCGGCACCCTGGACCTCAAGCTGTACTACAGAGCAATAGTGATAAAAAAAACTGCATGGTATTGGTATAGTAGCAGGCAGGTAAATAAATGGAATAGAATTGAAGGTTCAGAAATGAAGCCATACACCTATGGTCACTTGATCTTTGACCAAGGAGCTAAAACNATCCAGTGGAAAAAAGACAGTATTTTCAACAAATGGTGCTGGTTCAACTGGCAGTTAGCATGCAGAAGAATGCAAATTGATTGATCCTTTATATCCTTGTACAAAGCTCAAGTCCAATTGGATCAAGGACCTCCACATAAAACCATATACACTGAAACTAATAGAAAAGAAGGTGAGAAAGAGTCTTGAGTACCTGGGCACAGGGGAAATTTTTCCGAACAGAAGAATGATAGCTTATGCTCTAAGATCAAGAATTGACACATAGGACCTCATAAAATTACAAAGTTTCTGTAAGGCAAAGGACACTGTCAATAGGACAAAATGGCAACCAACATATTGGGAAAAGATCTTTACCAACCCTACATCTGACAGAGGGCTAATATCCAATATATACAAAGAACTCAAGAAGTTAAACTCCAGAGAACCAGATAGCCCTATAAAAAATGGGGTACAGAGCTAAACAATGAAATTTATTTTTGTTTTTTTTTAATTAAATATCTTCTTTATTTACATTTCAAATGTTATCCCCTTTCTCAACTGAGGAGTACCAAATGGCCTTGAAGCATCTAAAGAAATGTTCAACACCCTTAGTCATCAGGGAAATGCAAATCAAAACAACCCTGAGATTCCACCTACAACAGTCAGAATGGCTAAGATCAAAAACTCAGGTGACAGCAGGTGTTGGCAAGGATGTGGAGAAAGATGTTGGTAAGGATGTGGAGAAAGTGGTACAACCACTCTGGAAATCAGTTTGGACATAGTACTACCAGAGGACCCAGCTATACCACTCCTGGCATATACCCAGAAGATGCTCCTACATGTAATAAGGACACATGTCCACTGTGTTCATAGCAGCCTAATTTATAATAGCCAAAAGCTTGAAACAACCCAGATGTCCCTCAACAGAGGAATGGATACAGAAAATGTGGTACATTTACACAATGGAATACTACTCAGCTATTAAAAACAATGTATTCATGAGTGGACAAATGAATGGAACTAGAAAATATCATCTTGAGTGAGGTCACCCAATCACAAAAGAACATATATTGTATACACTCACTGATAAGTGAATATTAGCACAGAAGTTCAGAATGCCCAATATACAATTCACAGACCAAATGAAACTCAAGAAGAAGGAACACCAAAGTATGGATACATTGGTCCTTCTTAGAAAGGGAACAAAATACCCATGGGAGAAGATACAGAGACAAAGTGTGGAGCAGAGACTGAAGGAAAAATCATCCAGAGACTGCCCCACCTGGGGATCCATCCCATATACAGTCACCAAACCCAGACACTACTGTGGATGCCAACAAGTGCTTGCTGACAGGAGCCTGATATAGCTGTCTGCTGAGAGTTTCTGCCAGAGCCTGACATATGCAGAGGTGGATGTTCTCAGCCAACCATTGGAGTCCCCAATGGAGGGGTTAGAGAAAGGCCTGAAGGAGCTGAAGGAGCTGAAGGAGCTTGCAGCCCCATAAGAGGGACAACAATATGAGCCAACCAGTATCCCCAGAGCTCCCAGGGACTAAACCACCAACCAAAGAGTACACATGGAGGGACTCATGACTCCACCTGCATATGTAGCAGAGGATGGCCTTGTTGGACATCGATGGGACGAGAGGCCCTTGGTCCTGAGTAGGGGAATATCAGGACAGGAAGCAGGAGTGGGTGGGTGGTTGGGCAGGAAGAGGGGGGATGAGATTGGGGGTTTTTGGAGGGGAAAACAGGAAAGGGGATAACATTTGAAATGTAAATAAAGAAAATATCCAATAAAAAAATATATATATATATATGAAAAAAAGAAAGAATAGTGATTGGGGGACAGGAAGAATTGGGAGGAGGCAGATTGATCAAAATGCGTGTGTATGAAATTCTCAAACAAGAGAGAAATATATAAAGGAATCCAAATAATAAATACAGTAACATTTCTCTCTTCTTTCCAGAGACAACAATCTCACTATGTAGCCCTGGCTACCCTGGGACTGGCTTTGCAGCACAGGATGGCTTTGATTTCATAGTTTTATACAGAGCCAGGGATGGCTTCCAGGACTTTGTGTTTAAGTGGAAGTCCCCAAGCTAAAAATAATACCCTTACTATAAAATAAGCATTCATAACATATTTTTGAAAACCAACTCACACTGACAAGATAGCTCTGTATTTGTAAAGGTGCTAATCAAAACACTCAACAACCCTGATTTCCACCCACAAACCCGTGTATTTAGGGTAGGGTGAGTGGCAGCAACTTATATAATTCTATAATTACTTATATAATAAGATAGGTGATTGTTGGCTAGTCTTAGGTCGACTTGACATAAGCTAGAGTTATCTGAAAGTGGAACCTCAGTCAAGAAAATGCCTCCATAAAATACAGCTGTAGGGCATTTCTTTCAATGGGAAAGCCATGTGAAACAAGTCAGTAAGCAGCACCCCACCTGGGCCTCCATATCAGGTCTTGACTCTAGATTCCTGTCCTGTTTGAATTTCTTTCCTGAATTTTTTCAGTGATGGACCATACTGTAGAAGTATATGCCAAATCATAGTGTTTCATCATATCAATAGTAACCACAACTAAGACAGAGATGAAGACAGAAGAACCTCCCAGAAGATCATAGGTCAGGAGTCTGAAGAGGTTTTCCTCTCTTTACCATACATGTGATGTCAAGAGCATGCAAGTGCAATTACATACACACAATAAACATTTTTGTTCTAAGTAGGTTGGATATGGTAGTTCATACCTTTGATCCAAGCATAAGGAAGTAAAGGCAAATGGACTTCCATGAGTTCAAGGCAAGTGTGGTCTACATATCCATCTATCCAGGACTACATAACAAAATTTTGTGTTAATAATTAATTCGTTAATTAATTAAAGGTTAATTCATTTAATTCTCATGTGGATTACATATGATGAAGACAAGTTGAATATATAAAAATACAATATAACCTGTAAAGTTATTCTCATATCATCTGTATTTTGATACCTTTTTCTTTAATATCAGGAAAAAATAGTTTGTTCACGTTATAACAAACCACCAAAAATCTCAGTGGCCTAAACAGCAGTTGATTTTTATTAAAAATGTCAATGGTTTTATTTAAATATAACTGATATATACAGTTCAATAAGCATACCAGCAGGCACAGCTATGAACCATCACCAAAGTCAATGTATGGTTTTGCCTATAATGTTCAGACTTCTGTAGATCACAAATCAGGACAGGCATAGAACCAACAGTTTATCTGGGATACTCGTGACCACAGCTGGAGTTGTTAGAATAGCTGAGACTGCTGGGATGGCTAGTCAGAAGCCACATTATCTGGGTTCCTTTTCTTCTTTTAAAGGTGTTTGCTAAGCTGAGAAGATCCAAGGTCTCTCCTTGACTTACACCTGGGTAGGATGACTGGAACAATGTAGACCTGATGAATAATCTCTGTATCCATAGGGGGTCCCAAAGAGACATCTCATAATGCAATATCCTTCATGCAGAGCGTTCAAGAGGCAAGTAGAAACTGTGATGAGCTCTTGTTGGGGAAAAGCCTCAAAGATATTTGAACCTTGGTAGTGGTTTGATTGTGAGATGCCTTTCACAGGCTCACATGATTGCACACCAGGTCTCCCACTAGGTGTGTGTTGGAGGGTGTTTTGGAAGATCATGGGGCATGGCTGGTAGAACTGGGTTGCAGAGGTCCTGCTTTTAAAGCATCTTCCCAGACTGCTGTGTTGCTATTCTCTCTGCTACCTAAGTTTGTCCACCATATAGTGTCACCACCTATCTGGAGCCATAGTGCCAGGCACTCCCCATCAGAAACTATGGGCTGACAGAAACTCCCCAAGACAAGTTGTTTCTATCAAGGGATTTTGTCAGAGCAACAAGAAAAGTAATGAACACCTGTACCTTCCAAGCACAACACATTCACATACTCTATGTTTCTGGATGAAAAGAGGTCCCAATTTGGAACTATGTACAAACTATGTCTGCATATCCTAAGAGCATCAGAAGAGGACAGAAGTGCTTTCTGAATTCCCACAACCTCGCCTGTCTTCATTACCCTTTATGAACCAGTGCTCTTCAAGCAACCTGAAGTTGCTACACTGTAATGTAAAAACATGTGCATTTAGATTCAAACACAAGTGACCAAAGCCATAGTTTAAAACTTGTTTATTGAGGCTGGAGAGATGGTTCAGCAGTTAAAAGCACTGGCTGCTAAGATGAAAGGATGGACTATCCAGAGAGTACCCCATTCGGGAGTCCATCCCATCATCAGCCACCAAACCTAGATACTAATGCTCATGCCAGCAAGATACTGCTGAAGGGACCCTGTTATTGCAGCCTCTTGTGAGGCTATGCCAGTACCTGGTCAACACCGAAATGGATGCTCACAGCCAGCTACTGGATGGAACACAGGGTCCCCAATGGAGGAACTAGAGAAAGTACCCAAGTACCTGAAGGGGGCTGCAACCCTGTAGGTGGAACAACAACAGGAACTAACCAGTACCCCCGGGGTTTGTGTTTCTGGCTGCATATGTAGCAGAAGATGACCTAATCGGCCATCAGTGGGAATAGAGGCTCCTTGGTCTTCCAAACTCTATATGACCTAGCACAAGGCAAGGCCTGGGCCAAGTAGTGGGAGTGGGTGGGTAGGGGAACAGAGGTGGGGGGAGGGGTATGGGAAACTTTCGGGATAGCATTTGAAATGTAAATAAAGAAAATAATAATAAAAAAGGAAAAGCTGTCCTTGCAGCTCAAAAAAAAAAAAAAAAAAAAGCACGGGCTGCTTTTCCAGAGGTTCTGAGTTCAATTCCCAGCAATACAGGGTGGCTCACAACCATCTTTAGTGGGATCTGATGTCCTCTTCTGGCTCACAGGTGTACACACAGATAGAGCATCATGTACATAAAACAGATAAACAGATTCTGGCACACAGGTGTACACACAGAGAGAGCATCATATACATAAAACAGATAAGCAGAGACTTGTTTACTATGTAATATTGCAGCGGGATGCTAGCACTTTAACCCTATGTGCTATTAACCCCCACCCTGCTCTGCTCCCAACTCATCTGAGATACAATTGATTCAGTAAAATCATTAAAGATGGATATGGATTCTAGTGACCACTCTAGTAGACTCATGGACCTTATCCCATTAGGGACCTGATAACATTCCCTTGTAACATTTCCATCTTTGTTGCTGTTACATATTCATCAGTGTATATGTATGTGTCACCTTCATGCATGTGTGGATGTCAGAAGATAACTTTTGGGAGTCAGCTGTCTCCTCCTACTGTGTGTGACCCAGATATTAAACTCAGATCATCGAGCTTGGTGGCAGGCATTCTTACCTACTAAGTCATCTTGCTTACCAAAGACTTTCATCTTCTTAAACTTGGAAAGCACAGTAATACTGAAAGCTTTACTTTTAACAAGCTTTATTAGAGATAATTTAAAATACAAGGTTTCATATTTTCTGATTAAACATAACCAGCTGTTAGTAGCACATTGAGGAGATGCCCTCATCACATTGTGGAAAATAACTTTCCTTATATGTTCAGGGACCATGTGAAATGTAGGGATGTAGCAGAATGTGCTCTTTTTTTTTTTTTTAAGTTAGTAAAGTAAACCAAGTAAGTCTCTAGAGAGAACATCTCACTAGGGCCTTTTGAGAAAGGAAAGATAGTGTATAAAGCCTGCTTACATAGGAAAGACAGCTGTTGGGCTTATCTGAAGGGAATTAAACAAAGTTATTAATGAATGAAAAAAGAAATAAAAGGAGGACATGATTGTTTGTCTTGGTCAGGGTTTCTGTTGCTGCAACAAGACACCATGACCAAGAAGCAGGTTAGGGAGGAAAGGGTTTGCTCAGCTTACACTTCCACACTGCTGTCAGAAACTCAAACAGGGCAGGATTCTGGAGACAGGATCTGACATCATGGAGGGGTTGCTTATTGGCTTGATTCCCCTGACTTGATTAGCCTGCTTTCTTATGGACACCATTATCACTTGTCCAGAGATGGAACCACCCACAATGGCCTGGGCCTTTCCCCATCAATCACTAACTAAGAAAATGCCTTACAGCCAGATCTGATGGAGTCCTTTACTCACTTATGGTTCCCTCCCTTCAGATAACTCTAGTTTGTCTGTGACCTTGACACAAGACTAGCCAGCACACTGCTCCTAAGGGGTTGAGATTTTTATTATAGATATAAAGAAGAGCACTGATAGAGGCAGATACAAAGGCATCTGGAAGAGTCCAGTGTGGACATGACAGGCAGACTGAACTGATCCAAGTATGGAGAGAGGGGAAACAAAGGGAGAGCCAGAAACTGAAAGGCCAGGAGACTGAGAGACCAAAAAGGACATGGGTAGCCAAAGCTGAGGGTTATGTTGGGAGAAGAGCTGGGGGAGAGGCACCCCGGCTGAGGAGGACCTGGTAACCAACATCTGCTTTCCTTCGTATGTTAAACGACACCTTAGCCGTGGGTTTGAAACCTAACAATTGATGACTGTTTAGAGGATCTCATTTGTTTTTTCCTCAGTGGAAGTGAGTCTTAAGAGTCTCACTGTAAGGCCATTGTTAAACATCAACTCTCTAACACAATGTATTAGTCAGGAAACATGTAAGGGGAAGCTAGACTCGATTTCTCTTTCACTATAACTGTTAATCACTTGGAATTGTGAAGTTAGAAGAGTCAAGTGGTAAAGTTTGGATCTTCAGATAAATCTGACAGTGATTTACAGGAACCAGAAGTGGGCACTGAGAAACAAGAGTTTAAGGCGAAAGCATTCCTCAGGAGAGGAGAAGCGCGTTTCTTTCCTTACCCAGTTTTTACATACTTGTTTCTGAATGTATAAATCGTATTACACATAGATTTTTTAAGGCAATTTTACCAGGTAATCAAATCATGTTATTTTGGATCAATTTATTTACAAAGTTACACTGTCTCTGAGGATCCTGTAAAAAGGGTGAAAAGCAATTAAAATGAATTACCATGGGAGAGGTTACCAGGGTTAAAGTCTAGGCCCACCCCTAACATTCCAGACATTTAGCAGAGGTCTGTATGTGTAAGGTAGCAAATTAGGGTTTGCCACTTGTGGTATTAAGTTAATTAATTAGCATCAAAGAGAAGTCACAGATTAGACAGTAAGTACAGACAGCAAGAAAGGAACATAGAACTGTTCCTAGGTTGCTGAGCCCGAAGTTCCAGAATTTCAAATATGCCTGTTCAAAATGTAATGGCCTTGATTCACACCAACATGCCTTCCAGATAATTTTAGAAAAGGGGGCTTAATTTGTGGAACTCACTGAGGGAGTACATGTTCCGTGTCACAATCAGTTCCTCATGGGTGGTGGCGGGGTCTCTTACAGAAAGGCTCTTGCATTAGCTTTAGGGTAACCCTGCAGAAGGCAAGTTTCCAGCCTGAACAGCACATGGATGCCAGAAGAGTCTTGTAATGGGTTATAAATATAAGTGAAAAACCACACAGATTAAAAACCAACAACGATAATTTATTATTATTATTATTATTATTATTATTATTATTATTATTATTATTATAACAGTGGTTGTAGAGGAATCCAAGAGGAACTTCCAGCTATCAGAGGCTCCACTGACCAACCCACCTCCAAACAGGCTCTCATTATGTAGATGAAGCTGGCCTTGAATCCATGCAGATCCTCCTGTCTCCGGCCATGCTTTCTAAGTACTGATAGTAAAGGAGTATATCATTGTCCTAATTAGCTTTCCGTTGTGTAGATGTCAGGCCTGCCTCCCAGTTCCATGCTTCCAGAAATAAGACTTAGACTCAAAATACATTTACAAATAACTTGGTCATATAGCTAGATTCTTCTCTGACTAGAATCATAACTTAACCCATTTCTTTATTCTACATTTTGCCATGTGTCTGGTTTCCTGTGCTCAGGTACCATGCATCAGTATCCTTACATCTTCCTGGGTGGACTTTCTCTGGCCTGGCTGTATCCCAGAATTCTTTCTCCTCCCAAATGTCCCACTTTCTATTTCCTGCCTAAGCCTTAGGCTTTGTAATTGACAGTTGATGCATCCATACAATACACAAGACATTCTCTCTACACTGTTGCTGTGATAAAACCCCATGGCCAAAAGCAAGTGGGGAGTTAAAAGTTTATTTCATTTTATAACTCCTGACCACAGTCCATCATTGAGAGAAACAGAGGCAGGAACGGAAGTAGAAGCCAGAGGGCCACTGCTTACTGACTTGCTTCCCATCTCTTGCCCACTTTTACTTAGGGCCAGCCACCTCACTAATGGTGGCATGTTCCACAATTAATTGGGTCCTTCTACATCAGTCATTAATTAAGAAAATACCCCCACAAACTTGCCTACAGGCCACCTAAGGGAGGCGATATCTCTATTAAAACGCTGCCCAAGCACTGTGGGTTGCAAGTCATATGTGAGAAAGACACTACATGTTAGATATTTCCATTATGATTCATAACAGTAGCAAAATTTTTCAGTTATGAAGTAAGCTTTAATGCAGTGGTTCTCAACATGTTAGTTGGGATCTCCTTAGGGGTTGTATAGCTGATATCCCACATATCAGCTATTTATATTGTAATTCTTAAGAGGAGCAAAATTACAGATATGAAGTAGCAACAAAATGGGGATCACCACAACATGAGGAACTGTATTAAAGGGCCCTAGCATTAGGAAGGTTGAGAACCACTGCCCCGAGAGTCCCTCTTCCCAGATCTATCTAGGAAGATGTAAGGATACTGACGCATGGTTTGTATCAACTTGAGAAACCCAAAAGTACACCCACCACGACCAACCCTTCAGATTCACTTTAAAAACAGAACTACAAAATGAGATCCAAATTCTGTCCGATTTAGATGAGCAAAAATCCAGAAGCTTGGTCATCCAGTGTCTTGAAGGTATGGGAGAGCAGTGACTTCGTATTGTTAGAACTATAAATTAGTGAAGCCACATACAAAGACAATTTCAAAGTATATTTCAGAACCCAAATGCATACCCTCTTAATATCCAGAAAGTGTATCATTGGGAACTCATTCTACAGTTATACAAACACATCCTGAATTGCATGAATACATTAATCAATAGAATATCGTCATTGTTATAAAGTCAAGCAAGAACAACCATTTATAGAGGTTGTGTGAAACAGACTAGGGTCTGTCTACATGCTAGAATAGCATGTATTTTGATACCTTCCCCAAACACAGGGTCTTTACTTCAACAACAACAATGACTACTTGCTTTTTTTATTTTTTTTTTAACTATTTTATGGGTGACAAGGCTTAATTGGCAAGTTTGGCTCTATGAAACTAAGGCTGCCTTTACTTGTATTCATCTGGACACTCCAGAAGATTAGAATGACCGAGATGGCACACTCCTACAGCTGGCAGCTAGTTGAGTATGGGAGATCAGCTGCCTGTAGGGCTGAATTCTTCATGCTGCCTCCTTTCACAGCTTGAACTTCTAGCTTGGTGGTTACCTTCCTAAAGGAAGGTTCCTCAGGAGAAAATGCAACATGTCTCAGGCCTTTAGAAATTATACAGCATCAGTTCTAACTTGCCCTGTGTAGCAAAGGTACAAAGCCAGCCCTACTACAAAAGATGCCTCTTAATTAAAGACTCTGTCTCTAGTCAAGCATTATGGCACACACCTTTAAGCTCAGCACTCAAAGGCAGAAGCAGGCAGATCTCTATGAACTCCAAAACTGCCTCACCAACTTAGTGAGTTATAGGATAGCCAGAACCACATAGTAAGACCCTGTCTTAAAAAATAAACAAGCAAACAAAAAACAAAGCAAAACAAAACCACAAAGAGAACTAAAAGAATGTCTTTAATCAATCAATGCGTATGCATAATAGAGTATATTATACAATTTAGAAAACTTGCTGATAGCTACTGTTTAAATGGTGGGTGTATAAAGAATACATATAATATGATAGTGTCTACCTAAGCAAGTGGAAAAATTATGTTTAGAGAATATACTGAGCAGTTAGGCCCAGGTGTGAAATAACACCCAGTGATTTCTCTTCATGCCTGTAGAGAATTTGAACGAGATGATTGCTTCATTTTAAAAATAAGGTAAAAATTCAAACTTGATGAGTCTACAAGTTATATTTCCCAAACTGAAAGAAAAGAGAAAGATTTGATTGCAGGAAATTTGAAATCTAATTCCCTTGAAATTATATTCTTGACAGTGCTGATGTTCATAATATGACATGAGCTCAGTCAGTAAAAACTTCCTACTCACACTGGAGATAAAGACCTAGGGTGACCAGATGAATAGGTAGGTTTAAAACTATGTCTTTTTTCTAATTATATTTTTTTTGGAAATTATACTATAATGACATCATTTCCTTTTTCCTTTTCCTCCCTCCAAGCCGTGCCAAGTACCCCTTCTTGTTCTCTTTCAAATTCTTGACCTTCTGTTCTTTACTTGTTGTTACGTGTGTGTGTGTGTGTGTGTGTGTATGTGTGTGTGTGTGTGTGTATGCACACACACATGCATATATGCTCAGCCCATATAATGTTACTTGTATCTATGTTTTTAGGACTTATCACTTGATATTGGATAACTAATGGTATGCTCTTTCCTGAAGACAATTATCCTAGCTCTTCTGCTCTCAGCATTTCTTGATTGTCGATAGTTCTTTGTCTAAAGCTGAGGCCTCCTGAGCTTTCCCACATCCATGTTAATGTGTCCATTGCTGTTATCTTTGTTCAGGAACTGAGTCTTAAAGAGTAAACAACACTACTGGTTTGCATTAACAAAAATGGAGGAGTCAAGCCTGATAGCTTCTTTTTCTTTTCTGTTTTTTTCTTTTTTTCTTTTCTTTTTTTAAAATGTGAAACCAGAAGCAATAAAATATGAGTGTTTGAGAAAGTAGGTTTGGAAGAGAATAAAAAGAAGGTTGGCAATATTTCCATAGAAAATGAATAAGAAGGAACAAGAGAACAGATGAGCAAACGCTTGTGAGTTTGCATCACAATCATCAACATGACAATGAGTTTTTTCTTTAGAATCAGTGTAAGCAAAGATGCTGCTATGAGGAATATTACAGCTGGGAGCCATACAACCCTATCCAGGAATTGGGAAAGAATGAGACAATACAGATAGCCATTGCTATGAGTACAGAGATGGGAATGGAGCAAGGGAGAAGGTAGGCAATATAAAACAAAGAAATTATTAGCCTAATCACCTCTAAGTGTTAAAGCTTTCAAACATGGGATGATTTTGAATACAGATACAATCTACACCATGACAGACTGTGAGTAGCTGCTCCTCATGTTGGTTGTTAAAAATACACTCCAGTGTTCCATTTGAAGAATGTGACTATCATTCAAGTCCACTTAAAATACTGTGCCATGAACACACTAACCATCTTTTATAGATGCAAATAAAAACACATAGGTAGTAATGTCCTTAGGGTTTGGTACACTCATTAGTATATTTCAATGAAAAGGCAAACAGTGTTGGAGCAGCTCAGAATAATCCACCGTGGTAGCACAGACACATTGTTCTAGTAGTTTAGAGGCAGAGGCAAGAGGATCAAAAGTTCAAAACCATCCTGGGCTACAAAACAAGTTCAAAGCCAGTACAAGTAACTTCATGATACCCTGGCAAAAGAAAGAAATATATGAAGAACAGATGAAGCCAAGAATCATCATTTATACATTGTAGCAACAACTAATAATTACAGATGACAAAGAGATGAAATACATTCAGGATGGAGTTGTGTCGCTGTTGGTAGAGTGCTTGCCCAGCATGCAGTATTTTATCCTCTGTGCCTCAGAAACCTGCTGTGGTGGCATATATCCATTATCTTAGCACTCCAGAGATACAGACAACAGGATCAGAGGTTCAAGGTCATCCTTGGCTGTATAGCAAATTCAAGGCTAGCCCACACCATATGAGACCACATCTAAAAACCAACTCAATCACTTTCAAAATTAACTTTAATTCAACTGTGAACTTCTTAAGAGCCGAGATTTACTTCTCAGCACAACCTCTGCCTATTTGTCTCCCCTAAACTCTACTGATATTTAGTAACAGTCAGGTCAATAGGAAGGGAAAGGATGGTACTTCTTGTTTATGTTCTTGGTTAGTCTTTTGCTGCATTCCTGATTTTTTTTTTCCATCTAGAGGATGGGCGTATCCTTTTCTGTTCCCCTCTTAGTTAAAAGAACAAACTATTTCAAATTCCTTAGGAAAATACAAGCTACAACAAAACCACAGCAGCAACTTCCACTCTCATGTTAGCTTTAAAACAGCTTGGGAAAGGTCAGCCCACTTCACTTCCGTCTATTGTAGCATTTACCCTGTTCCTGATTATGTTACAGTCTGGTGGTGATTTTTTTAAGGCAACCCCTTTATTAGTTTTGGTTTTCTGAGCAACATAAATTAACCAGGAACTTTCTTTTACACACCGAATATTATTTGCGTTGGGAAAAAAGATTAGTTTTGATAAAAAGGAAGAAAAAGAAAAACGAATGTAGTCTTGTGTTTGGGGGACTGGTCAAGAACATTGATAGCAATGGGGTGGAACCTGTTGCAAAGAGGGCAAAAGAAGCCAAGGACAGATAGTTCATAATGACTCAGAGAGGTCACCCAGAGGGACTGTCTCTGTTCAGCTTCCACAAGCATTCTGTGCTTCATTAAGCTCTAGATTTAGATTTGTTGTCTTTACAGCTTTAGACTCCAAGCTGGTGTCAGTTTACTTTGATTCTTATTGCTTTGAAGTTATTGGTTTTGGTCCCAATTATCTAAAAATATTCATTCAGTACCTGAATGAATGTGACAGGTCAAAAATAAAATGTTCCTAACAAAGTCTTTAGTCCAATTCACAATGATGTGCCTATTTTATACTGGTTGTTTATCATTGGAAGTTTACTTTTCAACTGCCAATTATAATCTAAAAATGTCTGTGATTTTCTTTTTGATATCAAATATAATTCATTTTTACTTGTTACACAGGCAAAACTGATAAGTGAAATTCAATGTATACAACATGAAAGGGGAATTGAATAGCAAAGATACTTCCCCAAATACAAAGAACTCAGAATAGCATGGGCATGATGAGGAAGAAATAACATGGGTGTGGCACTGCGGGACAAGGTATTGTGGGATGAGACATTGTAGGACAAGGCATTGTGGGAAGAGGCATTACCTACATTTTGGCTGCAATCCACTTTCCTCCATAGCCCCTGCTGGATTTACGATCACCTATCATTGTGCACTTCCTTCTAGACTTTCGATGATGGGTCACTTCCTTCTAGACTTTCGATGATGCTACTTACCGGGGAATGTTCTGGAAGTGATAAAGTGTATGTGTATGACTGGAATTTAGGAACCGAGTTTCCAAATGAGCAAGCTGAAGGACAGGACATGCGAAGCAGTGACGATGTATACAAGTTCTGTTTCGCACAGGTGAGCAGCATGACCCTGACAATTTTTAGCTTCCTTTGGCAAGAGCAAGACTACAGTTGCCTACTAGTACCGTGGGGATTAACAGAAGGAGTTGTTCGTGAAAAGCCCAACACTGACGTCATTACCTAGCAAACAGAACACTCAGAAACTCCAGGATACATTTGGTAGTATTTAAATTTAGGGAATATTCAAGATGAGAGGCGTAAAAATGGTGAAGTTGTAAAACAGTGTCCTTTTCCAGAGACAGAAGGAAGGGCAGGAACCTCAGACCCCATGGCAGGACTGGAAAAGAACAGAACGGAAATTGTTTGTCCAAATTTGGAAACAGTCTTAATTTATGAAAATTATAAGGTTTTTTCCTATTTGATTTTGTCTTGTTCTGATATTTGGAACAGGATCTTGGCTAGCTGATCAGGGGCTTGCTGCATAACCAAAGTTGGCCTGCAACTCCTGATTCTCCTGCCTCTACTTTTAAGTGTATGAAACCACACACAGCTAGAGTTATAAAGTTTTAAAATGAAATAACACTTCTTAATATTTACTACTTTGTTTTATGGCATAAAGCAGCATACAGATTTAAGGTCAAGACTATTTTAAATCTAATTTGATTTGGAACACATTAAAGGTAACATATGTTTTAAATAACACATTTAAAAAAGCAAATGAGAAGAAAATACAGAGAAATCCCAGCTAGCTTACAGGTATGCTGAGTAAAGTTTAAACTGTAGGGATTTCAAAGGTCACTATATCTGCCTAATTTCTCAACGTGTGATAGACAGGCAACCTACTACCTAACCATACTGTAACTGGAGTTTGGGTGAGTGACACTGTGTGTGCATGGGACCCTGGTAACTGAAATGAAGAGACATGCGTGCCTCAGGCTTCTTGGTGACTTCCAGAACTCTTCCCAAAATCCATAATTTTGGAATAAAAGTTGACCTGCTAAAGTTAGACCACTGATTGATTAAAATCATCAAAGAAAACAAAACTGATCTAAATCTTTAAAAAATATGTCTTCCCAGGCTCTATAGTTTGCATGCATCCTTCAAATTCATATGTGTTTTAATGGTATTTTGAATTGGGATCTTTGGGGCCAACTCATTTGTGGATTAATGGATTAATTAAGTAACCAAGGGAGTGACTTTGCTATGAAACAATACTCTTGGACCAGGGACATTGCTCAATCAGTAAAATATCTGCCATGCAAGCATGAGGTACTCTAATTCCAAGCATCCATGTCAAAAGCTGAGCATGTTGCTGTGTGAAGGTGAGGATGGAAGGTGGGAGAGCAAATAGGTCGCTCCCTGGAGCTCACTGGTTGGCAAGTCCAGCTTAAACACCAGGCTCATGTTCAGTGAAAGAACATCATGCAAATAAGAATGTAAAGAGCCATAAGGAAGACAAGAGAGACCTCCATGTGTATACATGTGCATACACTGAGAGAGAGAGAGAGAGAGAGAGAGAGAGAGAGGCAGGCAGAGAGAGAGAGAGCTCTGTGGAGGTTTCTATTGCTTGCCATGGATGCTCTCTGCCATATCAGGATGCAGCAAGAAAGCACTGAGCAGATGCTGAACCAATGCCAACTCTTCTATGCTTCTATGCATCTTCTAGCCTCTAGAACTGAGAACCAAATAAACTTCTTTCCTTTATAAATTATTTGGCCTCCCAGCTATACCACTCCTGGGCATATACCCAAAAGATGCTTCACCATTCCACAAGGACACTGGCTCAACTATCTTCATAGCAGCTTTATTCATAATAATCAGAAACTGGAAACAACCTAGATATCTGTCAACTGAAGAACGGATAAAGAAAATGTGGCTCATTTACACAATGGAATACTACTCAGCTATTAAAAACAAGGACATCATAAAATTTGCAGGCAAATGGATGGTCTAGAAAATATCATCCTGAGTGTGGTAACCCAGACCCAAAAGGATATGCACAGTATGTACTCATAGGTGAATATTAACTATAAAATGTAAGATAACACTAGAATCCGCAAACCCAAAAATTCCAAATAACAATTAGGGCCCAAGAGCAGATGGTTGAATCTTTTCTCAGAAGGGGAAATTAAATAGATATTGGGGGTGGATGGAGGGAACTGGGAAGGTGAGGGGGCAGGAATCAAGTGTAGAAAGAGCAGGGGAGAAAGATTGAAAATTGGTGTGTAGGGAGGCAATCTCTGGAACATGCCAGAGACCTGGAATGGGGCCAGGCCCCAGGGAATCAATGGGGGCAACTCTAGCTAAGACTCCTAGCAGTCGGAGATATGGTGCCTAAAGTGGTCACTTCTTGTAGCTGGCAGAACTCCAAGTGGAGGGATAAGGACAGCAATTCACCCACAATACCATTGACCCAAAATGTGTCCTCCCTACAAGACTCCAAGGCTAAAGATAGAGCAGAGATTGAGGGAATGGCCAATCAATGACTGGCCCAAACTGAGATCTATCTCATGGGCAAGAGCCAATGCCAACTCTTGTTTGCTTCTATGGATCTTCCAGCCTCTAGAACTGAGGCTAGAACACTATTAATGATACTCTGTTTTGCTTGAAGGCAGGAGACTAGCATAATAGTCCTCTGTGTGGCTCTACCCAGCAGCCAATGGAAAGAGATGCAGAAACTCACAGCCAAACATTAGATGGAGCTCCAGGAATCTTGTGGAAGAGTGAGGGAAGGATTGAGGGACCCAAAGAGGATAGGAACTCCACAGGAAGATCAACAGAGTCAACTAGTCTGGACCTTTGGGGGTCCCTCAGAGACTGAATCACCAGCCAAAGAGCGAGCATGAACTGGACTTAAGGCCCCTCCCCCCTCCACATATATGTAGTAGATGTGCAGCTTGTTCTTGTTGTGGCTCCTTCCACAACTGGAATGGGGGATGTCCCTGAATTTCTTGCCTGTGAATCCAATTCTTCTGGCTGGGCTGCTTTGCTAGCCTCAGTGAGAGATGCACCTAGTCCTGCAATGACTGATGTGCTGGGGTTGGGGGACATTTCTCTGGGATGCTTCCCCTTCTCAGAAGATAAGAGAAGGAAGAAATAGGGAGAGGAGCTGCAAGAGAGGGAACTGGGAGGAGAGGGAGGATGATATTGGGAGGCAAAATTAATAAATAAATAGTTTAAAAATAAATAATTTGCTCTCAAATATTGAGTTAAAGCAGCAGCAGCAACAGTAACAAAAATAGAACAGAACCCAGGAGTCAGTTTCTCTCTCTCTCTCTCTCTCTCTCTCTCTCTCTCTCTCTCTCTCTTTCGGACACAAAGGGAATTTATAGAACAGAGAAAAACATGCATAATTATTTAGACAGCAACAGTGTTAACTCTACCAAAGTGACATCTAACAAGTCTGATGGTGGGAGACAGGCAGCAGCACACTGAAGAAGTATAGCCTTGGTACCCATTGGCATCATAAAGCTCAAGCTGTTTTGGAGCTTGACAGCTGTTGTACCCAATGGTACACATAATGATCTCCTATCTCACTGTTTTCACTATGTGAGAGCATCATTTAGGTGCCTCGGAGAAATGGGGATTCTTTGGAGAATTGATAGCCTGGAGAGAAGAGAGGCCACCCAAAGGACAGCTGAGACACTGGGGAAAACTAAAACCATATATCCGTACCAAACAAAGGCTGGCTGGGGTGAGATGTTACTTTTGCATTTGGGGAAATGAATTTAAGTGAGCAGTTAGGCCCTGTGTTCTTTGGACTTAATAACAGAATATCTATGTGTAGAGACTTTAGGCTTTTGTTTCTCTCCTGGTGACTTACTGATGTTGTAGTCATTGTGACCCCATGGTTTACAACTATCCTTGAAGAGCAGCAAAGGTTATTTACTTATTTACTGTTCCTCAAAGCATATAGCATGATGCCAGGATTAAACAGAGTTTTTACTGAATGTGGCTTCGATTTGTAAGGCAAAGGGAACAAGGACACAGTAGTTCCCTAGGCTGTTCTTCATCTTTCCCTATATGTCACGTATACACCTTTCTGTTTTTCACAGCCTGTCAACTCTGTGTGAACCTACACTTCCATTCACAGCCCACAAAAACAAACAAACAAACAAACAAACAAACAAACAAACCTATTTGAAATTGCAACCTGTCCCAGCATGAAAAAGAAAAACAAAACAAAACAAAACAAAACAAAACAAAACAAAACTGAAAGCAAGCTGCCTGGTACTAAACGGTCTGGCACCCAGAGCAGCAGTCTGTTTGTAATTTTGCAAGGTTTCCATGTTGATTACATTTGGGCAGTGTCCATGTCACAGAAGAGGAGTCCATATACCCCCAGCTCCCCCAGGAGCGAGACAACATCTGCCCAAACACAGACAGGGATTACCTTGACAATTAAAAGAGCTGGTTCCCGCTAAAGCTATTGTGAATGATCTATAATACTGTCAATTAAATGACAATCCAGTGCTACTTTCAGAGACCATATGGCACCCTAAAGCTAGGGCCCCACTCTCGTAGTAAAGAGCCCAGGTTTCTGTTATATCTCTGCCAACTACTAGCTGGGAAAGACAACGATCGGCAGACAAATACCCAGGAAAAGACAGGCTAAAGTAGCCCTAAGAAACTCTGAAGAGAAAAGCACATGTTAGACTAAGACGGAGGCGATCAGACGTCCTCAGAGCGACAGACAGCTCCCAGGGAGACAGACAGGGAAGACAGTGCTTGAAGAGAACCTTCTGAGAGGGGTTGCCAGAGAAACAACTCTCAATGTTAGTGTCTGTAATATTCTAAGTGCTCTTTAATTAAAATGATCATTAGTTGAAGCATGCAATAAATTGAACACTATCCTCCCAATTGACCTAGTTTTTCATTGACCTCATTACATGTATTTATTCATGTGTGTGCGTATGTGCATATGTGGGTAGAAATGTGCCATGGTACACATGTGGGAGTCAGAGAACATGTGGAGGTTGATGCTTTTACTCTCTGAACCATCTCACAGTCCCAAAAGATGTGGGCTATTTTGTTTTCATCGATAGGAATAGAATTTAAGGTCTAACACATGATAAGCAAGTGCTTAAAAAGAAAGCATAAAGAGATTCTGAAACTAATGCCCTTGGAAACTCTCCTGGTCCACGGCATCACTTCTTTGTACTTGAGTTTTGAACAAACACTCTAGAGACTCAGGTTCTGCTGAAAGGAAAGGGCCCATGACTCATGAAAATTCTCAATTAGATGAGCTGAGATGGTGTCATTTGATCGAAAAATGCTTTCTAGCCCTGTACGGCAGCATGAATCTGTAATCTCAGCACTCAGAAGGCTAAAGCATGAGGATTTCTGTAATTTTAAGGCCAGCTTGGGGTACACAGGAAGGCCCTGTCCCAAAACAAATAGAAGAAATAAAAAGAGAGGGAAGAAACGGGATCACAGCTGTCACTCAGCTGTTAAGAGCACCTGCTGACTTAGCTTCAGTTCCCAGCCCCACATGGTGGCTAACCATCCTCTTTAATTCCAGGTTCAGGGACTCCAATACTCTTTGGACCTCCATGGGCACCAGATGACTCATGATGGACATACATGAATGTATGCAAAACACTTATGTTCATAAAATAAAATGCATATTTTTTTAAAAGAAAGGAAGAAAGAAAAAATGTTTTCTAATCCTTAAACTGTTCACAATGAGAAAGAAGTTGGAAAGCAGAACAAAGCAGAGATGGAAGGACAAATCTGAGAGGAAGGAAAGAAGGTTGAGGAGAAAGAAAAATCATAGAAAGCAAGAAAACAGAGGAGAGCTCAACAGAGAGCAAGAAGGCAGAGGAGAGCTCAGCAGAGAGCAAGAAGGCAGAGGAGAGCTCAGCAGAGAGCAAGAAGGCAGAGGAGAGCTCAGCAGAGAGCAAGAAGGCAGAGGAGAGCTCAGAAGAGAGCAAGAAGGCAGAGGAAAGCTTAGCAGAGAGCAAGAAGATAGAGGAGAGCTCAGCAGAGGAGAGCTCAGCAAAAAGCTAGAAGGCAGAGGAGAGCTCAGCAGAGAGCAAGAAGGCAGAGGAGAGCTCAGCAGAGAGCAAAAAGGCGGAGGAGGGCTCAGCAGAGAGCAAGAAGGCAGAGGAGAGCTTAGCAGAGAGCGAAAAGGCGGAGGAGGGCTCAGCAGAGAGCAAGAAGGCAGAGGAGAGCTCAGCAGAGAGCAAAAAGGCGGAGGAGGGCTCAGCAGAGAGCAAGAAGGCAGAGGAGAGCTCAGCAGAGAGGAAGAAGGCAGAGGAGAGCTCAGCAGAGAGCAAAAAGGCGGAGGAGGGCTCAGCAGAGAGCAAGAAGGCAGAAGAGAGCTTAGCAGAGAGCAAGAAAGCAGAGGAGAGCTCAACAGTATCTGCATCATGCAAGGGACCTGGATAAAGACTGTTCTAAAATGCAGCACAATGTTATTTCTTCCTTCTCTTCCACTGCAGGGTTCTGCTTTTCCCAGATGTGATACCTGCTTCAAAGGGAGCTTCTAATAGGGAAAAGGTGACTTTCCTAAGCCAAGGAAACTCAAAGCAGGCAATGTAAAAAGAGATCTATTTTTATCATTGATTTAGATAAATCTTGGCTCTTATTTTGTTTAACCATAACAGTATACATTGTTATGACATTTATTTTAGGCACCCTGCAAATTTTCATTTATAAAAAACAAAAAACAAAAAACAAAAGCAAGTGTCTAGTAACAGGAGATCAAGTTGGTAAGGTGACACATGCTTTTAATCCCAGGATTCAGGAAGCTGAGGTAGGAAAATTGCAGAGTTTGTGGACACCTTTAAACAGCAGCTCTGTTATTTATTGCTGGCTCTGAGTGTGTACCTGTGTGCCTTGTGTTTCCACTTAATCCCTGCTACCAGATATTCCTATGCAAACCAATTTCAAAACAACTAAAACAAAACCTCAGTTATATTCAGTGATTTCAAAGAGATTAGGGTTCAAAGAGGTTAAAAATATAAATAAATACTCAGCTTTCCCTATTTTCTCCTAAAAAACAAACACAAGTATATGTCCACCCAGAAATTCTCAATGGTGTTGCTGCTTAAACAAGACTCAGTGACAGCATCAGCTGACACAGCATCATAGGTGCAAGAACATACAGAGGCACACCCTAAATGAAGAGTTATGGGAATTAATTAATGATTGCTAAGAAAGAATTAGAATTCCCCAAGAAGACACCCCCTTAATTGTTTTCCAATACTAAATAATCAGCCCTTAAAACATACACATATAAATAACACTAAACTGATTTAACAGGCTGCATTTATTTGCTAATATCAAGTATATGTAACAATCATTATTAAAGGAAAAGAGATCATGGATTTGAGAGGGGAAGAGCATGAGAAGGAGAAGAGCTGAAGGGATAAGAGGAAGGGAAAGATTCAATTTAAAAACTGAGAGGACATGAATTTAGGAGATAAGAAGAGAAGGGGTAGATCTGGGAGGAGTTGGGGATGAGTGGGGGAGAGAATCTGACCAAAACCCACTGTGAAATTCTCACTGAATCAGCAAGGCGTCTGAATGTTAATATATGTACAAAAATATAAAGCAGTAAAATGCTCTCATCACAGTTTTTCATAATATATGGTGCACATAAGAATAAAATATATCATTTGCCCTAAATATATAGGTAGAAATAACCTCTGTTCCGAGTGCTAGCCAGAATGCCTTGCTATATTGTGCTTTAGTATTTATCCATCAGGTTTACTATGGTGAAAGTAGAGAAGTTTAGCTGTCTTTGACCAACTATTTCCAACTCTTGATTTTTCCCTTGAAACAAAAGGTCACCATGCCCCATGAACTGGCCTGGAACTCAAATGTAGACCAGGTTAACAGAGACTCTCCTGCCTCTGCATCTTAAGTACTGGAATTAAAGGTGTGTGCCTCATACTGGAAGCTTAGCTAAGGGCTAATGAAGTCAGGGTTGCTGGAGGAGAGCTTACCATACCATCATAAAGGAAACTTCTTTTTGAAACAAATGGAGACCACTACTGAAATCACAACCAATCAAAGTGCAGACATGTGGAGCCCAGTCTCAGTGGACACATCTACAAAACACTCCTGTACATTGCAGAGGAGGAGGTGGAAAAGCTGGTGGACCAGGGAAGTTGCTGTGAGAGTGTGTCTCAGTAACATCTGAAGCTGAACCCCCTTAAAATCTCAATAACATGACTGTCCAACCATGAACTTAACAGGATAGCATCAATGGGCATGTCAAACTGGATGAAGAAAATCCATGAGGACTACAGCAACCTAGGAAAGCTGGGAGTGGTGGAAGTGGTCTTCCCCAAGGAAGAACCACCGACCGATTGTACTAGTACCATATGGTTGGCCCTGAAAACATATATACAAGTACCATTATATGAACTGAACTGGTTTTATTTAGGAACATATATCAGAATACATACATAAATATATATTTGTGTATATGCATGCAATAGCAATTATTGAAAAAAGAGAATTGAAAGGAGAACACTATATGGGGAGATTTGTAGGGAGAAAATGGAAGAGATGAATATAATTAAATTGTAATTTCCAAAAGAAAGAGAGACAGAGGTGGGGGTATGCCATCACATCTGGCTCAATTCTCTGTTCTAATTCGTCTCAAATAGGCAGGCACTGTTAGCAACTCTTGGCATCATACAGAGTTGAGACAACTGGATTCAAATTCCATTTCTGGCTCATAAACCTTGGATAAGTTCTAACTCATTTCCTTGGTTGGGACATGAGAGAATCCTGTTGTTCTGGCTTCTTCTGTGAACCCAAGATCCTGAGAGCAAAGAGGACTGTGTGACAGAAAAGGAGTCAGAGTATTAATATTTCTCATGATATCTGTGCTATAAGGACAGTATAATGGAGCAGGGCTGCCTATATATCTGCTTTCTACCACAATTTATGAAAATGTAGCACATATCTCTGTCCTCCAAACAAATCCTTCTCTTTTTTTTCATTTTTTTATTATCATTATTTTCTTTATTTACATTTCAAATGCTATCCCGAAAGTTCCCTATACCCCCCNCCCCCGCCCCTGCTCCCCTACCCACCCACTCCCACTACTTGGCCCTGGCCTTCCCCTGTGCTGGGTCATATAAAGTTTGCAAGACCAAGGGGCCTAGTATCTGGGTTTGGTGGCTGATGATGGGATGGATTCCCAGATGGGGTAGTCTCTGGATAGTCCATCCTTTCATCTTAGCTCTAAATTTTGTCTCTGTACCTATATCCTTTCATGAGTATTTTGTTCCTTATTCTAAGGAGGAATGAAGTATCCACACAATGGTCATCCTTCTTGGTTTTCTTGTGTTTTGCAAAATGTATCTAAGTTTCTGGGCTAATATCCGCTTATCAGTGAGTGCATATCTAGTGACTTCTTTTGTGATTGGGTTACCTCACTAAGGATGATATCCTCCAGATTCATCTATTTGCCCAAGAATTTCATAAATTCATTGTTTTTAAATAGCTGAGTAGTACTCCATTGTGTAAATGTACCACAGTTTCTGTATCCATTCCTCTATTGAGGGACATCTGGGTTCTTTCCAGTTTCTGGCTATTATAAATAAGGCTGCTATGAACATAGTGGAGCATGTGTCCTTATTACCAGTTGGAAGATCTTCTGTGTATATGCCCAGAAGAGGTATTGCTGGGTCCTCCGGTATGTCCAATTTTCTGAGGAACTGCCAGACTGATTTCCAGAGTGGTTGTACAAGCTTGCAATCCCACCAGCAATGGAGGAGTGTTCCTCTTTCTCCACAACCTCGCCAGCATCTGCTGTCACCTGAATTTTTAATCTTAGCCATTCTGACTGGTGTGAGATGGAATCTCAGGGTTGTTTTGATTTGCATTTCCCTGATGGCTAAGGATGTTGAACATTTTCTCAGGTGTTTCTCAGCCATTCGGTATTCCTCAGTTGAGGATTCTTTGTTTAGCTCTGTACCCCATTTTTTAATGGGGTTTTTTGAATTTCTGGAGTCCAGCTTCTTGAGCTCTTTGTATATATTGGATATTAGTCCTCTATCAGATTTAGCATTGGTAAAAATCTTTTCCCAATCTGTTGGTGGCCTTTTTGTCTTGTTGATAGTGTCTTTTGCCTTACAGAAGCTTTGCAATTTTATGAGGTCCCATTTGTCAATTCTTGATTTTACAGCACAAGCCATTGCTGTTCTGTTGAGAAATTTTTCCCTGTGCCCATATCTTTGAGGCTTTTCCACACTTTCTCCTCTATCTATTTCAGTGTCTCTGGTTTTATGTGGAGATCTTTGATACACTTAGACTTGAGCTTTGTACAAGGAGATAAGAATGGATCAATTCTCATTCTTCTACATGATAGCCGCCAGTCTTAAACTAAACCTCCCCTAGTTTAACTATGAGAAATATTGCTTTAACTTGCAGAAATTTTTATAGATATATTTATTGTTTATTATTATATTTGTGAATAATAAGTTCACCTGATTAAAATTTTATATAGTTTAGTCTGGGTGTAGTGGTTCAAGCCTATCAACCCAGTGCTCTAAAGAAGGAAGAGGCAGGTATTTCTGTGAGTTTGAGAATAGCTAAGGAGACTTAGATCCTGTCTCAAAAAAAAAAAAACCCAAAGTAAAACAAACTATGTATTTTAAAATGATAAACAACAGAATGCAGGCTTCTGTCTGTGGCCTAGTTTTTATCTAACAGTCAGCTTCTGTCTGAATGCCTTGAATGAACTTTTTGCTTTCATTGGCTATATACAAGCTTTCGGTCTCTTTTATAGCAATATTAGCTTCTTTTGGTTTTGTGTAGATAGGTGACTACAGAATTACAAGGTGCCCAGGGTCAAGTACTGGCTTAGTAGCGGAAATAAGGTGAGATCATCAGACTTCAAAGCAAATACTGCAGCTGGGTACCGTGACCTCAGCACTTGAGCATTGGGTCCAGCTTGGGACACAGAACAAGATTCCATCTCGATGAAGAGAAAGGAATGGAAGGGAGAAGAAGATGGGTGTGCCAGACTAGAGAAGGCTAGAGTTAGAAGCCATAGAAAATGTAAGTGTGGAAGAAGGAAAAGAGGGAACAAAGGCATGTCAGGCATTAAGTATTTCATCTTTTCTCAGGGAGGAGGTGCTAGTCCAGAGTGTCAAGAAGTGGCTCACTTCCTGAGCCAAAGCGCTCTGAGCTTTGGCTCACTTCCTGCAGATAGGTAAGGAACTCAGGGGTTCTCCAGTCCCTCACTATGCTTCATGATGAACTTAGATGCTGGCAGGCAGGACATTGTCAGCCTACAAAGCCATGTTTATTTCTGAGAAGCAGATGAACTAATGTCATAAGTAAGTTTCCTTGGGGGCTGGCAAGGTGGCTCAGCAGCTAAAAGGAACTTGACTCTAATGTGTGGTATCCACGTAAAGGTTGAGCCCAACAAAGCCATCTTCTGGTCTCCACAGCCACACCCTCCCCAACCATAGCATACCCACCCACCCACTCGTACACACAACAATAAAATTTAAAAATGACGAAAAAAAAACAATTTTCTTGGAAAAAAAACAAAAAACAGAAACCAGAGACCCACCTAGCACCTTTCCTCTGGGTGACCTGAGCTGGAAGAAAAGGCCTCTTAGCAGGGCTTTTTCTCCTGGGGTTGTGTAACCATCCCCCACCTCCTCCACTTGGGTCTTTAGTTTAGACAATTTTTATCAAGTAACTGGGGCTCGTCTTGTACTTCCTATCTGCCTCAGCCTTGAGAGCTGAGATTGCAGGCATGTGTCAGCACGCCCAGCCTGAGGCTGAATGCTGAATGGCCTTCAGACATTCATTTTCATTACCTTGTGACATTCGCATGCAGCTCCCTGCTAGGCCAGCCTTCAGCTAATTAGACTGTTCCAGAAAACTGAGCTTCCAAGATGATGTAAGATATTTTGCCAGAAAATTCTTGGAACATGGGAAGATCTGTTTATAAACAGTTGGCCTGCTATCTGTTCTTGTACACGGTGTTCTTAAACATACACATATACAGACCAACGCTGGAGGGGTGTGTTAGTGGCTCATATGCTTATTCCCACCTGCTATCAACCCTTCCATAATAAAATCAGAATTCTTGTTAGAATTTTAAGCATGCTTCTCATTTTGTTTTGCTGTATTGTCATCATAAGAACTCTTTGAACGTTCCTCCATCTTTCAGAGCTTTTCATTGTGTATAGTTGGTTTGATATGCTTCCTTCTTCATCCTCCTTCTTTTTCTTCTCTTTTTGATGTTTTGTTTTCTAAGACAAGTTCTTGAGTATCCCAGGTTGGCCTCACATTCTTAAATCTCTGAGGATGACCTTGAACTCCTGATCCCTCTGCCTCCACCTTCCAAAGGCTGAGATCACCAGTGCAGGCCTCCATGCTTTTGCTCTTTCTGTTTTCTTAAAACAAAAAAGAAATGGTTAGAAAGTCATCAGGGGCTTTTCTGCTCCAGACAGGTCAGGAAGCAGGAAGTACTTTGGGCTCATGTAGTCATGAAGGTTTGGGATTAGCTGGGCCTGGTGGCGCAGGCCTTTAATCCCAGCACTCGGGAGGCAGAGGCAGGCGGATCTCTGAGTTCGAGGCCAGCCTGGTCTACCAAGTGAGTTCCAGGACAGCCAGAGCTATACAGAGAAACCCTGTCTCGAAAAACCAAAAAAATAAATAAATAAAATGAAAGTTTGGGATTTCTTTTCTTTCTTTCTCTGGTTTTAGGATGAAATGGATAGTGTATATAGTACTTGCTAGTACAGGGCACTTGGATTCAGCAGCCCCCAACCCCTGCCCAGTTTTCAGAGAAGTGATGCCTGGCTCTGTGAGAGTTAACTTGTCTGTACCAGCCGAAGCTACTTAGTATTTAAATACAAGATTTTATGACTAGGAATACACAAATGAAAGGAAAAGCAGAGCAGCTGAGCAGTGACAACAACTGCTTGTGGTGTCTCAGCAATGCGTAACGCCTGAGGAGAATTTCAAATGTGATTCTCTATGTCACTGATCTTTTTTAACTGATTATTATGTGTAAAGAGACACAGACATGATGACAGTCATTGCGCTTCCATCTTCAGAGCAAGAGACCAAAGAAATTTAAGTAAGCCCTTCTGATGGATTATTTACCAACCTTTGTCACAAAAATAAAATGGAATAGCTTAGCTTAAGGAAGTAACAGTGCCCACGTGTATAGTTAAGACATCACAAACACGATGGTAGTACTAGTACATATGTGGATGTGTACTTGTAAAGTATGTAAAATCATTTTAACATCTTTATTGCTGTGCATAGTGGCACACATCTGTAAGCCCAACACTTAGGAAGCTCAAGTTGGAGAAGCAGGAGTTTAAGTCTTCCTGAGACTACATAAGAAAACATGCAATATATAAAACAGGCAACAGTTTAATATAACCTCTTGTAGATTCTTCTGTAAATTAGATTTTATATGAAAAAAAACAAATGATAAAAGCAAAATAAAACAAAACAAAACATTTTCATACGAAGTTGCCGACAGAGGCCAGCAATGGGAAAGTAAACAGATATTGGAGACTGAAGAGTAGAGGAAAAAAATCATTTTCCACTCTGTGTTGACTTATAAAAGCCATAGGCATTGATGACCTACTCAGTACACATGCTAGGAAAGGTTTTCCTGCTTTTAATTTTAATTTATTGATATTGTATAAGTGTGCATATATGGTGGAGCACTCATGAACAAGGTGGAGCACTCATGACCAGCATGTGGATGGCAGGGGAAAACCTGTAGAAGTCAGTTCACCTCTATCATGTGTGTCCCACAGATCAAAGTCAAGTTGTCAGGCTTGGCGGCAGGCTCTTTTACTCACTGAGCTAGTTCACTGGCTCAATGAGTATATATATATATATATATATATATATATATATATATATATATATATATATATATATATATATATATATAT
>NC_034598.1:3491790-3503773 GCF_900095145.1 Mus pahari | reverse complement strand
TATATATATATATATATATATATATATATATATATAAAATTTCTAAGGTAGGAAATTATGAAGTTAAAATAAAGGAACAAAAGTGGGATGCTAGACGTGTTAAAAGAAACAGGGAGCCAGACTGGCATAATAGTGAGGAAGACAGCAATTCCAAGTGGATAACACAATGGTCAACATGGTAGATGCTGAATTATAGAGGTATCCTGAGGTCTGCACAGCCTCGTGCTGTACCCCACATTCATTTCTGGAGAGGGGCACTGCTTTTGACACTTCTCTGATGTTAGTCTAAGACTGTGTTCTGGAATAGGCAGCAAAAATATTATCATTCATATATGAGACTGTCAGTCATGCAGGTACAGGAACCCTGGAGCAGAGATCCAAGCCAAGAATTCTTTCCCAGAAAAGGGGTGTAGAGACCATGGCATTTCAGAGTGATGACTGTAGGAGCCCTAGCTGGCTTCTCACACTCTCTGTTGGAATCCTGAGACACCTTGAGAACTCAATCAGGGAGTGGAGATATTAGATGAGCAGGCATAAGACTAAGAACTCAGTACTCAGGGGTGCTGAGACAGGAGGATGATGAATTTAAGGCCAGCCTGAGCTATAGAGTAGAAAACTGTAAAAAATAAAATAAAATAAAATAAAATAATAAAAGAAGGGAAAAAGGACAGAAAGTAAGGAAAGAAGGATCAAAGGAAGGACCGAGGTATAAAGGAAGGGAAGTTGATGACAACTGAGGAGACTGGGGTCACTGGGAAGCCAGAAAAACACTGACTAGAACTCCCTTTGAGATATTAGAAGATGATATTTACCTTATGGACAAGTCAGAAGAGACTTCAGGATAAGGTCAGCCTGCAAGAATTGATTTTTGGTTTGTTTGTTTGTTTGGTTGGTTGGTTGGTTTTTTGGTTTGTTTGTCTGGTTTTTTGGTTTTTTGAGACAGGGTTTCTCTGTGTAGCCCTGGCTGTCCTGGAACTCACTCTGTAGACCAGGCTGGCCTTGAACTCTGAAATTCGCCTGCCTCTGCCTCCCCAGTGCTGGGATTAAAGGCATGTACCACCATGCCTGGCTCGCCTGCAAGAACTGAATGCTAACAACACTATGATGCAAGCTACTTCCTACAGTGCTGAGATGTGTCTGCCAAGAGGTGGCACCAGGTAAGTCTGGACATGAAGCTCCAGGCTTGGCCTCCTACTGCTGGAGCTTTTTATATGCATTACTCTATCTGCCTGTGCCATGGGCATTCTGAAACTGGGCCTCAGAATGTCTACAATGATAATAAAAAGGAAAAAGTATCACTTTGGGATATATTTCTAGTATATTTTTAATTTTAAAATTTTTAGATTTTAAATTTTTTTTGAAGATTTCCACACCCACTTTACATAGGGTCTCATATAACCTTGGAGACCTGGAACTTGCTAGGTAGCTAAGGCTTTCCTTGATCCTTTTGCCTCTACTTCCCAAGTTCTGGAGCTATGGGCATGTGATAGCATAACAGGCTGTCAATTTAAAAATGTTTTAGTTTAAAATAATTTCAAACTAACTGAAAAGTTAGAAGAGTGCTACAATCAAGCCTATGTTCCCTGATTTAGCAGTTTCTAAAATTGTCACTACATGTGTGTGTGTATGCATGTATGTATGTATGTATGTATGTATGTATGTATCCATACATACATACATACATACATACATACATACATACATACATACATACATCTGGCTCTGAAGTGTTTGAGCCTCATAGGGAGACACTAAGATCATTTATGTTAGAATTATAAAGCCATCATTTTTGTCTTTATATTTATTCTTTTCTCATACAACACATCCCAACCTCAACCTTCCCTCCCTCTGCTCCTTCCCCTTCCTTCCCTCCTCCTTTTCTCCCTTTTGCCTCCCCTCTCCTCCAGATCCACTGCTCCTCTATTTTCCTTCAGAAAAGAACAGATCTTCCAGGGATATAAACCAAACATGGCATAACAAGATGCAACAAGACTAGGCATAAATTCTCTTGTCAAGGCTGGATGAAGCAACCTGATAGGAGGAAATGGGTCCCAAAAGCATATAAAAGACTCAGAGACACCCTGACATCCATTGATGGGAGTACCACAAAGACTGAAGCTAAGCAATCACCAGGTGTATGCAGAGGACCCACACCAACCCATGTAGGTTGAATGATTGCAACTTCAGGTAAGAGAGTGATTTGGGGCCAGTAAATGGCCCAATGGGTAAATATGCTCACTTTCAAGCTTGACAACCTGAGTTCACCCGCTGGAGCCCATGGAGTGGAAGGGAAAACACAACTCACAAAAGCTGCTTTCTATTTATACATGGTGGAGTTGGGTATGCACACACACATAAGCAAACAATTTGTTTATACACAAGTTTTACTAAAGTTATAACATGTTCTAGTAAGGGGAAAACGGGCAACAGGTAGCCTGTCACCACTCAGAAGCTAAGAAAGCAACTAATTTTTTTTTCACATATCAGTTCTCTGTCAACTTTTCTACACTCCATACTAAGTACTAGCTCATTTAATCCTAACAGCTCAGAAATGGGTGTCATTACCAACCTTGCTTTACTAACTGGGAAAGTGAGGCACACAAGAGAGGAGACGTGCTTGGAGGAAACAGCCTTTGACAAAGATCTGTTTGCTTAATTTTGAAATTTAATCAAAATTAGAAGAAAAGTTGGTTATTTTTAAATGCCTGAGATAATGTATAATTCCCTACTGTGCTAAAATCCATGGTGAGAATTTCTCTCTAATGAAAAAAATTATAAAGTTAAACAAAATTAAGATGAGGATCTCCAAAGTAAAGTTGTAACAAAGGTTTCTGAAATGTTGCAGATTAAAAACAAATTATTGAATGCAAAACACCAAATAGTGATGGAAGAGCCAAGGCTATGAGAAGCTAAACAAGAGATGCACATGCATCCATTTTTCCATTTATCCAGCAGCTCTATGGGGTGCATACCCTGAAGTCGTGGAGGAAAGATGGCAGCAATTATAGGATGTCAGAGTCAAGCACCACAAGGTTATAAAGAAGCTGGCAGTGGGGGCTCACACCTGGAATCCCAACTACTTGGGAAGGTGAGACACGGGTGTCACAAGTTTGCAGCGTTGCTGAGCTACGGTATGAGTATGAGAGGCCAAACCTACTCCATCTTAGGTCCAGACTCCATCTTAAAAGAAAAAAAGCATGAGATCTTGACCTGCAGCTGAACCTAGCTCCACACAAGCATCAAGAAGGACCCCAGAGTTACTCCCTAGCTACTTCCTAGCACCAATTAATCAAAGATTAGTCTGATTGTTTCAGAAGTACTTTCATGCAGTTTGTGATTGTTCCCTGTCTTGCCAGGATGGACAACCCCTCACTTGTTCTCATTTCCTATAAAACCTTGTCCCAATGAAAGTTTGGGCCTTCTTCACTAAACCATCCTGCTGTATCAGGGTCAACAGTGAATAGGCCCAAGCTTGAGCTTGAATAAAGAGACCCTAAGGTGATTGCATCAGAGTTGGCTCCTTGGTGGTCTTTTGGGGTTCACCAACTCTTCCAGGCATAAGTATAAATCCAGCCTACCAAATTTGCTCCAAAATAAAAAAATAAGAAGAGGGCATGATATGCAGCTCAGTGGTAGAAAACTTGGACACCAGATAATGGGTTCTCAGTTCAATGCACTGCACCACAAGAGGTGAGGGTATGGGTTAGCTGCGAAGAGGAAATGTGATGTATGAAGGTGTGAGAGATAAAATGGAAGGTTTGAAAATCCTTTCAGACAGCAGGAAAGGTGCAAATATGTGAAGGGTCGAAGTGGAAGAGACCCCAAGTTGGGTCCTGAAGAGCAAAAGCACAGAATTGACAAGATGAGGCAGGGCTTCAGGAAAAGGGCACAAAGGACTGGAACAGTTAGGGTCGTCCGGTCAAACGACAAAGGGTCACATGCAGCTCTGAACCCAGAGAGGCAGATACCAACAACCCTGTCTTGTAGGCTGTGTGAGCTTATGGGATTGTTTGTTCAGCATGGGGATTTGTTTGTTTGTTAGTTCCATTAATCTTGGGTAATGGTTCAAATTGTAGACTTGACAATGTCTACAATCACCTAGGAGACAAGCATCTGTCTCTGAGGGGGTGCCTAGATTGGGTTGATTTTAAAACTATTTTTATAAGCGTTTATTTTTCTATTTAGTACACATACAAATGATAGTGGGCACATGGTGGTTGGAGGACAGTTTATGAGAGCGGGTTCTCTCCTTCCACTGTTCAATAGTGGGATTGAACCCAAATCATATTTGGTCGCAAGCGCTTTTACCTACTGAACCATCTCTCACTGGACCACGTTTGGGTTATCGGAGGGAGGAAAAACTATCCTAAATGTGAATGTGAGTACCATTCTATAGGCTGCATCTTGGATTGTGTCAAAAGGAGAAAGTGAGCTGAGAGTATCGCCCTTGTCTGCTTCCTGACTGTGGATTCCAGGTAAGAGCTCTCTCGTGTTCATGCTGCTAGGCCTTCTCCACCATGAGGGACTGCAACCTCAAACTGTGAGTCAAGAAAACCCCATCCCTCTTTAAGTTTTATTTTGCCATAGCAGCAACAGAAACAAAAACTAATCCACTCCTGGATATTTACAGCTTCTGTTTACTTTTATTCTTGAATACATCTCTGATTTATTGTATTATCTAAAAATTTTTATTGGACTATAAGCTTCTTGAGTTTGAATATTGTGGTTCCTTTTTTATTCATCTCCCCAAACTGCTTGGAGCATACTAAGCAATCAGTAAATATTAGTTGAATACACAGAGCATCTCAGAAATGTAGATACTCCAAAGCATCAAAATTTGACTTTTTCAATCATCTATGTATATACAATGTTCTATAGCCTATATTCCTGTTTATGGACTCACTTGTCACACATATTTAAATGTTTTAATCACACATTAATATACAAAATGGGCTTTGCTGTGACATTTTCATACATGTACACAATGTATTTTGAGCAAACTCACACCCCACCTCCTTATCCTTTCTTCTCCTGCCACTCCTGCTAAACTCTTCCTCCTTTCTTCTGTTTGCATGCCATTTTTGTGGCACATGTCCTGCATGTGTGTGTGTGTGTGTGTGTGTGTGTGTGTGTGTGTGTGTGTGAGAGAGAGAGAGAGAGAGAGAGAGAGAGAGAGAGAGAGAGAGAGAGAGAGAGAGAGAGAGAGAGAGAGAGAGAGAGAGAGAGAGAAAAGAAAGAGAGACAGAGAGAGACTCAGACTCAGTGAGTTTTATTAGAATTTGTGGGGTTTGAATAAAACTGGGTCCCCTAGATCCATAGGGAGTAGCACTATTAGGAGGTGTGGCCTTGGGGAGTAGGTGTGACTTGAAGGAAGTGAGTCTCTAGTGGATGGGCTTTGAGTTGTCAGTGTGTCTCAGTTTACTTCCTGCTGTCTACCAATTCCGATGTAGAACTCTCAGCTCCTTCTCCAGCACTACATCTACCTATATGCTGCTATGCTTCTTGCCATGGCAAAAATGGACTAGACCTCTAAAACTGTAAGCCATCCCATGTAAATATTTTCCTTTGTAAGAGTTGCTGGGGTCATGGTGTCTCTTCACAGCAATGGAACCCTAACTAAGACAGGGCCGTTAGCAAGAATATAGGCTCATTACTAGGAGCTACGCCACTGAAGAAAGTGCTTTTCTCCTCACGAACCAGTAACTTTGTATAGATTTGCAGTGAGGGGCTGGGTTCCATGAGCCCCTTCCATGCTGTGTCAGGACACTGAGAAACCCAGTCACATGTAGGCAATGTGCATGTGATCACAGATGCCATGAGTTCAAGAGTGCACCAGCCATGTAGGCAGACATAAGGTCTTCGAGTGCATGGGGAATCCCACCCAAACATCAGAATGGCAGCGTCCAGCCCCCACTTTCCCTCCAGGGAGTACACTGTTTGTCCTGTATCCTCTATGTCTACATGCAGAGGGTTTTCCTTTCACCAAATGTTCAGTATGGCTCATGAAATACTTTGTTTATTTTTTCCACCAATCTAGTTAAATAATTGAGATTTTGTTGTCTCTTGTTTTTCTACTGAAAACACGTTTTAGACGTTATCCCCAGTGCTATCTCCTATGGATCATTCTCACAAGGATCACTGTTTTGATTTTAAAAACAGCATCGGCTTCTTTAGGCAGAGGGTTGAAATTCCTTTTCAGCTTCACCCAGTCAGAGGCGGTTCTTATTCCATAAAGTGCATTTATCTTCCTTTCTCATTTGCTGTAAACACTGAGGCTAGTCATGAAATACACTCTGCATTCTGTGGTAGTTTGAAAGTGTTTACTACGGTCAAGTGCAGTGGTCTCATTGGGACTCTGGAAGCAGGGGTAGGAGATTACTCCAGTTTAATATCAACCCAGGCAACACAGGGATAATCTTGTGTTGAGCACCTAAAAAACCTGTGGACGTTGTCAAGTACTGATTCAGCAGACAGATAAAGAATTGCTCCTATCTGTCATCCAGTACTCACGACCAACTCTGACTTATTCCATTCCCTCTGTATCCGTCTAGATCCCTGAGATTATTCTGGAGAAAATTTCAGATGTCACATTATTCTGCAGGTTAGTATTTCAGTCTATGTATTTAAATATTATGTCTCTTCTAAATATCATCACAAATCCCAATCTTCTAGTGCTGAAGGCCAAGGGAAATTATTCACAGCCAAATTTCAAAGAATAAAAACATTTAAGTGCATGAGTTTAGCTTAGAATTTGGATGTCCCTGAAGCTTGTGTGTTGAAGGATTGGTCTCTAGCCTGTTGTATTGGAAAAGGTGGGAGGTCAAATCGAGCAGAAGGAAGTTTAGTAATTTAGTGTGCCCTTGAAGGTGATATCAGGACTCTGAGTTCTAACCATTTCTCTTTCCCTTTACAAGCTTTTAAAAATTATTTTAATTATGCATGTGTGCACAATATACATACACAGAGCCCAGAAATATTAGAACTCCCCCCCTTACCATTGTAAGCTTCCCAGCATAGGAACTGGGCACTAACTCCAGTCCCTCTCAGGGCAGGAGTACTCAGCCACTAGACTGTCTCCAGCCTTCTATTTCTCTCTTTTGCTTTCTGGCTGCTATGATATAAGCAGCTTCTTCTGCCATGAGCTCCCAATATGATGTATTACCTCCTTATGTGTCCAAAAGCAGTGCAGCCAATTGATCATAAACAGGAATCTTTGAAATTATGAACTGAAACAAACCTTCCGTTTTATAAGTTGATGTCTGAAGTATTTTGTCATGGTGATAGAAAGCTGACTAGCTAGGATGCTAATTTAGATTTATTGCCTTTCAGAAGGCAAATGTTAAGTTGAATAGATCATATAAAAGCTTGGAAGGAGTAATCAGCTCCTTATTTGAAAATAGAAGCAGACTTGGAACCACAGACAGACAGGATTTCCCTAAGTTGAGGTAACGTTGGTGTACCGTGGAAGCTCAGTAAATACTTATGGAATGAGCAGGTTGCTATAGAGCTGTTAGTGGCTGGGACTAAATCTCCATGGTAGTGCAATCACCTGCAGCTGTGAGTGAAGGAATACTTACCAACTCTGTAATAAAAAGTGCACTCTGAAGGTGACCCCATCTTTGTTAGGCAGCCACGGAGCTGCGGCTCTCCAAAGTGGCTGCCGAATTAGATAATTCTCTGGCAGGTTTCTCCTCCTCTTCCTTCCTTCCTTCCTTCCTTCCTTCCTTCCTTCCTTCCTTCCTTCCTTCCTTTCTTTCTCTCTCTCTCTCTCTCTCTCTCTCTCTCTCTCTCTCTCTCTCTCTCTCTCTCTCTCTCTCTCTCTCTCTCTCTCTCGCCTCTCCCATCAACCTATTTTCTTTTCCTAAGTTAAAGTTTCTTAGAGTTTTGAGGCTCATGTGTTGGAATGCTTGGCCCATAGGAAGTGGCACTATTAGGAGGTTTGCCTTTGTGGAAGTGGGTGTGGCCTTGTTGGAGGAAGTGTGTCACTGTGGGGGCGGGCTTTGAGGTCTTCTATGCTCAAGCTCCACACACTGTGATACAGTTTCCTTCTGCTGGCTGAGAATTCAGATGTAGACCTATCAGCTTCTCCAGCACCAAGGTTCCAGCTACGATGATAGCGGCCTAAACCTCTGAAACTGTAAGCCAGCCCCAATGAGATGTTTCCCTTTATAAGACTTGCCAAGCTATAGTGTCTTTCTGGTCTGTGTGTTCTTCCAGCCAGCCTTGGACTTTGGGTCCAGCTAGACTCACACCCAGAAAGGGGTGTCCTGGCACCCACTCAGACCTTGAGGATGGTGTGGTAATGGCTTTTCCCAGGCTGCCTGAGTCTCTGTCCCTCTGAGGAGGTCAAACAGGGCAGTCAGATTTTTAAAGTTTTGTACAGTTTTCCCTTGTATTCACTTCCATTTTTACTTAATAACTGACTTGTTTGTGGCTCTTATTTTTAAATTCAAAGCTTGTGGGAAAAAATAAAGAAATTAAATTGTTCATTGGGGGGGCAGGAAGAGTTGCCAAGGTCATAGTGTCATCTTCACAGCAATGAAACCGTAATACTCTGTGTTGTGCTTTTTCTCCCAGAATGTGCAGGGGCTTGGACTAATAAGATGGTGATGATGGTAACCTCTTAGGAAAAGAAAGTTTTGTGTGGCCCTGAATCACAGCTGTGAAGTTCCTCCCTAATAACTCTGTTCTTTCCATGGAAACCACACTGAGCAATTTTTCTCTCTGAAATCCTGAAGCAAATAAGAAAGAATCAGTCAGGAAGTGCACCACAGTAGACAGAATAAATACTCTTTAAATCTGTGTGTGAAGGTCCCACTTGTGACACACAGCACTGAAAAACAGTCACCCTGAGTTTCTCTTTGTATATGGTGTATGGTATGTAGTGACTCGGCTGAAGGTGACCCAGGTAGCTTGTACCTCTACTCTGCGAAGGCTAAAGCATTCTGAAACTGCCTTAGAGAATATTGGCTCATGGAAGGCTGACGGGCTAATGGCAAAATGTTTCCTAAAAGTCACGAGTTTTAAGAAAGAGTAAAAAGCAAGGCTAATTTAGCCAGAGATCCTGAACCACTCAAATGGGGTTCTACATTACTAGTTTGGTTAGTAGTGTCATTCACACACCTTTAAAGAATTTACATGAAAGGTCATTATGAACATATTCATTGCTTTCTGTTATCATTTGAGAAAATCGAAGGCTTCAAGACACAATGTACCTCTCTTGTTTTAATCTGCCCAGTTCCCCAGTGGCCTTGGCTTTCAGAGGATCACCTCTATGCTGACTTCCTTTCAAATCCCCACATATAGCTTTCTAAGGACAAGGGGTTGGTGCCCTGGAAGATCCAGCCAGTTGCTAAAGGACTCATTAGTGAGCCATATGCCATCAGAGTGTGAATATGGCAGTGTAGATCTGCCTGGGAGGCCATCCTCAGAAACTCTTTGCTTATCTTCAGACTTACCTCTAGGAAAGGCTACGTGTGCCACAGTCTTTTGCTCACAGTCCCCCTTTAAGAAGTAGTTACCCCATCTGGGAATCCCTCCCACCATCAGCCACCAAACCCAGATACTAATGCACATGCCAGCAAGATTCTGCCGAAGGGACCCTGATATAGCTGCCTCTTGTGAGGCTATGCCAGTGCCTGGCAAACACAGAAGTGGATGCTCACAGTCAGCTATTGGATGGAACACAGGGCCCCCAATGGAGGAGCTAGAGAAAGTACCCAAGGAGCTGAAGGGGTCTGCAACCCTGTAGGTGCAACAACAATATGAACTAACCAGTACCCCCTGAGCTCGTGTCTCTAGCTGCATATGTAGCAGAAGATGGTCTAGTCAGCCATCACTGGGAATAGAGGCCCCTTGGTCTTGCAAACTTTATATGACCTAGCACAGGGGAAGGCCAGGGCCAAGTAGTGGGAGTGGGTGGGTAGGGGAGCAGGGGCGGGGGGGGTTGTATAGGGAGCTTTTGGGATAGCATTTGAAATGTAAATAAAGAAACTAATAATAAATAAATAAATTAATTTAAAAAATTTAAAAAAAAAGAAAAAAAGAAAAAAAGTAGTTTGCTTTTCTACACTCAGCAACGTCCTTTTAATCACCTCTCTCCCCCATCACACTTTCTCCATCACCGCCATGACACCACTTTCCTCTTGTTTTTCTGACTTGGTGCTTCGATATTTCTTCTGCCTTGGCTCTGCTCCTGTAGCTGCTATCTCCCAGTTCTCTTCCATGAGTACAGAAAGGACTTTGCTGCTATCCGGATTGGAGTCCTGGACCTCTGAGTGCCATTGTTAATATCTGTACCTTCTCTAGTCTTCTCTCCTCCAGACATTCTACTAAGAACCAAAGAGGGGCTTCCTTATTAATGATAACAGTTCTCCACTCACAGACTCACCTGCCGCATCTATCTAATCCTTCTGCAGATCTAAGCTACCAACATTTTACTGCTTTAAATTATAATCTATTAATTGAGTGTATGTTTGTGTCATCTGTAGGTGTGTATGTATGTGTGTAAGACATTTGGGTGTCATGAATAGGTAGGTATATTGTGCCAGGTGTAAGTATATGTCATGTATAGATATGTGTGTTAGAGAGACAGAGACAGTGAGGTAAAGACGGGAGGGTGGGAGGGAGGGAAGGAGGGAGGGAGGGAGGGAGAAAAGGAAAGGGAGAGAGAGTGTGTGAGTGTGTGTAGGGTACATACAGCATAGATATGAAGGGCAGATGTGCAATCCACATTTTAAAAAAGATTTGTTTTCTTCTGCATGGACATGTGTGCAGGACACACATGCACATTTTCCACAAGGCATGTGTGGCAGACAGAGGATAACCTATGAAGTCAGTTCTCTGCTTCCAACAAAACCACAACTACTCCAACAAGTAATAATAGTGCCACTCCCTGAGCCAAACATATTCAAACCACCACATATGCTTTTGCCAATAATATGAGCTCTTCAGGGGAGTAGACTTTCTACTCTGTTAATATTGACACATACAGTTCCCTAGGTGCTAGCCTCTGGAAGGGAGGTGACAACGCAGGCGTGAATGGGCTAGCAGACACTACCTGTGTGCTGCAGTCACCTTGTTCTGTCTGGACCTCAGCCCCACCCCACACCTTCTCAGAATCCCTACCCAGAGGATGTCTAAATCGTTACTTGTTTGATCCCAAGATAAACAGCCTTAGTCGGGGTTTCTATTCCTGCAAGTTGGGGAGGAAAGGGTTTATTCAGCTTACACTTTCCACATTGCTGTTCATAACTTAAGGAAGTCAGGACTGGAACTCAAGCAGGTCAGGAAGCAGGAGCTGATGCAGAAGCCATGGAGGGATGTTACTTACTGGCTTGATCAAGAACAAAATAACACCTTCAATAACACAATTACTGAAAAGAGTTGAAGCTTTGTACCATTTTTATTATTATTATTCATGGGTGTCTTTTTTTCTCTTTTGTCCTAAGAGCATAACCCACATATAGGCTCTTTAGTTAATTCTCATTTTCCTTATTTATTTATTTCATTAGATATTCTTGTTTTACTTATTTATGCTGTTATTTGTTTTTTTGTTTTTGAGTAAGAGTCTCAAGTGGTCCAGGCTAGACCTTGAACTTCTGATCGTCCTGTTTTTATCTCCCAAATTCTTGGATTACAGGTATCTATCCACCACACATGTCAATCCTCATATTCTAAGGTTACTTAAAAAATTTTTTTCCTGAGTAGATTTGCCATTAACCTAATACAAAATTAGATTAGATCTTGTTTCATTTTGAATTTTTATAATCATGTCCTAAAATATTAGCAATATATTCTAGTAGTCTTCCACAGTGGCATATAAAAACATCATTCTTCAACACCTGAAAAAATGTTCAACATCCTTAGTCATCAGGGAAATGCAATTCAAAACAACCCTGAGATTCCATCTCACACCAGTCAGAATGGCTAAGATTAAAAATTCAGGTGACAGCAGATGCTGGCGAGGTTGTGGAGAAAGAGG
>NC_034598.1:3455395-3490870 GCF_900095145.1 Mus pahari | reverse complement strand
AGAGGCCCCTTGGTCTTGCAAACTTTATATGACCTAGCACAGGGGAAGGCCAGGGCCAAGTAGTGGGAGTGGGTGGGTAGGGGAGCAGGGGCGGTGAGGGAGTATAGGGAACTTTCGGGATAGCATTTGAAATGTAAATAAAGAAAATAATAATGTTTTTAAAAGTCATTCTTCATTTCTCTTTACAGCTGTATAATATTCCCTTGTATAGAGATATCCCAGTTAAGAACTGTCTACGGAAAAGCATGTGAGTTCTTTCAATCGTCTTATGGAAACATCTTCTGATATCTGCCAGCGCACCTGTGCAGTAATTTACATGATGGAGCACTAAATACAAAACAGTCAATAAAATATCTTTCCGCTGCATAAGTGTGAGTAGCAATCGTGTTTAAAGTGGAGCAATGGCACTCATTTCCAAGCCCAAGGGACAGAAGGAGCCTTTGGTTCCTGGCAAAAGTCAGCAATAGTCCCTTCCAGAAAACTCATTGAGTCTTCATTGCAAAGAACTTATTGGAAGTATGCCAAACATGTCCCAATGGAAATAAATTCTTGTCAGTAGCACTCTGGATAGGCGTGGACCATTGCCACACACCAAGTGGAATCCATGTTATGTATGCATCAAAATAAATTAGGCAAAGTCTAAACTGATCTTAAAATTCCCCCAGAAGGCATCGTATTGGAGACTGCCACACAGTGAATGCATGCAGCTGTATTTCCTCTGACATGAAAACCTAGCAATGTGAGTTCAGTACTGGGTGAAAACCCCCGGGATGCTCAGTACAGGTCATTTGCCACCAAGTGCACCAAAGAAGACAATTAGTATCAACCGTTCTCTTGGAGGCTGAGCCTGGTTGCTATAAGGGCATGTGATGTGTCTCTAATGAAGGCAAATGTAGGCAAAAATATGGCACTTTACAAGAATGTTGCTCTAAATGGAGATAAAGCAATATGTAGTCCATTTTAAAGATTTTTAAAATGTGTTTGTATGAGTATCTGTCTGTGTTTAGGTGCAGACAGGCTTCCAGAGTCAAGAATAAGCTGTCAGGATTCTCAGAGTTGGCATTAACAGGTGACAGTGGATAAGGGAGAAGCTCAGAGCAATGACATGCTCTTAACCACTGAGCCATCTCTCCAGCACCCTGCATTTCCTGTTTTTAAATTCAGTTTTTAATTCCTTATGTACATTATCATAAGGCTCCACTGCCACTTCTTTTATTTCCACAAGCAAGGCACATTCTTAACCAACAGTTGTGCAGCAAAGGGTTCCTCCACAAATAATCCAGTAAATTCCCATGAAAGTCCATTTTAAAAAGAGATGTCTGCCCAGGGGAGAATCTAGCTGTGTCTGGTGACTCCCCTATGACATCTAAGAGTAATCTTTGCCAAGCGATTGTTACAAAAAAAGAAACCCCGAAGTTATACTATCAAGCAGAAAACAAAACAAAGAATGTCATGGAAAATGTCAATATAGGTCATCACTGGTCTGGGCCTTCAGTGTGGAACGTGCATGCGGAAAGCCAGCATGGAAAATCTTTGCTCTGCATCTCTGCAGAACAGGAAGCAGCTCCCAGCCGGCCCTGCTCTTCAGACTGGCCTGAACTTGGCAGGCTGCCTACTGCCTCAGCTCCGGACCTCAGGCTCATTGTTCCAGGGCCACAGGCAGCATTTAAGACATAATGGGCCTATGTGACTACTTAGGGTTCCCAGCACAGAAAAAGAAGTAGTCCTTATCTAGTAACAGCAAGCTGAATGCATGTTAAAAGTCTTTAGAAGAGGCGGGTTTTTTTCTTTTCTTTTCTTTTCTTTTCTTTTCTTTTCTTTTCTTTTCTTTTCTTTTCTTTTCTTTTCTTTTCTTTTCTTATTTGTATTTTTGGCTGATGAATTCCACTTGCATTGGGGCAATGGAAACAGAAACAGGATGAGTTAAGTCAAAAGAAAAAACAAGCATGGTCTTTGTGGAACCCTGGGAGGTATTTAGAGCAAAGAAAGCCTTGTGTCTTAACAGACTGGATGCCTCTTTGGTTTCCTGGCCCAAGCTATTTTTTTCTTTTCTAATTGTCAACCTTGGTAGCTATCAGTACTCAGTACCAACTGACAGGTCCGTGTGGGTATTTTTCCACACTCTACAGCCATTTCAAACACAAGAAACTGTGGCTTATTTATCATTTAGTCAGAAAGGAGAGATGACCCTTTCCACTCTCCAGACTGCCATAGGCATTGTGTTAAAGTCACATGGTTGGATGCTGATGAACCCTCCCTCAGGTCAAGACAGTGCCAGACATGGTGGCACAGGGTTTGAGGCCAGCCTGGGTGGTATACAGCCGTGGACCTCTAGCTGCCCTGGTGCACACTGAAGGATCCTGTTGGTGCCACAGGGGTCTCCTGGGCTGCAGACCTTAGCAGCCTCTTCGCACACCCTCTCCACCTTCCCTCCCAGAACACAGCTGGTAGTTCCCCCAGGCCAGAGGTATAGCTCACCCTCCAGACCTTTGGTGTGACTTTGAGTCTTTCTGTAGCAAAACCCAGGGTCCTGGAGAGCCAGGCTTCAGAAGGGAGCCTTGGTGTTTGTTGACTTGAAGGAAGGGTCCTAGCTACCTACCTCTACCAAACCTCACCCTCAGATGCAGCCTGCTGGCCCTCAGCGCTGGTTCCCATTCCTTTCCTCTCTTGCTTTTGTTTATTCCAGACACCAGGACCCCATTGTGGAGTCTGAAAACAAGGTCTTGTCACTCAAACCACTTGTCTTAGTCTTGTCTTCTTGACCTTCTTGAACTGATGTCAAGGAGGGAGCTTCGTTCCTTTAGGACCTTGTGCTTTAGAAACATACTTAGCAAGGCTGGAGGACAGACAGAATGGGTGCAGCTTAGGTGCCGGATGACCTTTGCTCCAGCCTTGATCATCAGCCTATTTTAAGTTTTTACACTAAAGCTGCTCTAAAGGCCACAGTTTTCAAAGGTCCGACCTACTCCGAACTTGTTCTGAAATGAATGAGAAGGCAGATCTGACGTCACTGGCACAGATAGTCTCTATTCCGTCTGCTTACAACGCTATACTTGAGATCCTTGTGCCTCAGCACAGAGAGCCTGGATCTCTTTTGGTTTTTTGTTTGTTTGTTTTTCCACAAGGCCTCCCTAGTGTTGGCAAGTATCAGCTTATGGTAGGTAGCCTTCCAAGGAAGGCATTAGCAGCGTGGCTGGCCTGGAGGATGGCTCCCTCCCTCTTAGCTTTGTCCCTTGCTGGTTAATGTGCCTTACCAAAGGAGGAAGGCAAGACAAGGAGACCCCGTGGAGGTCTGTGAAGGGAAACCAACTCCTTCTTAGCCCAGAAAGTAGGATCTAGGGTTACCACTCACCCTGACTGGAGACCTAACAAGGAAATACTATTGTCCCTTTCTGTAGGAACTAGTCCACGCTGCCTGTCAGTCACATAGCCAGAGGGCCACCCCTCAGAAAAGCTGATTCACCCGAATTCCTGCTAAAAGCAGAGTGGGAGGGTGCTGGTGGTATGAATTATCCCCTTAATGAGATAATATACTCGACCTTCAGAAGCCCCGCCCTAATTCAGTTGCTTGGCAATCCTCAGTGCCTGCCTTCCAGGGTGCTAACTCAGAAGGTGTAACTTTTCCCTTCCCTTCTTTTTTACTCCTTCTTTGGATACTGACCCAAACCCCAAGCTTTCAGAGCTGGGGCTGCACTCTCTCACAGTTTTCTCTGACGACCCTTTTCACATCTGTTTGATGGTTTCTGCTTAGTTGTACCCCACCTCTCTGACCTAGCCCCTCCTTCCCACAGCTGCTGGGATCTACGCCTTGACTGTCCTCTTATTTTTATTTTTCTCTAACTCTAGTTAAATGGTCCTCAAGCTTCCTTCTAAGTCCATTTTTAAGTTGTATTGTTAATGGAATTAGGAGCTCACAAAAGGGACCCCCAAATGCTGGATAACACTTCTGCCTGATAAAAGCCACCGAGAAACTCAAAGCCTTATTCCAGAAGTAAACTAGAAATTCACAGCCTCATCCCATATTAGTTCTCAATAATGATAATAAATAAATGACAGAGTATAGTTATTATACCTGGGCTCTCCCCATTCCATCACTGTCTCAGGGAATGACCAGTTCCTATCTCTCCTCATTTGTAGACCTCACTTACTTGGCTGTGTCCAGGATGCCTGGTCTCTTGTTCAGGGTATCTGTGTACTATCAAGCATTCTCAAGCCTGCCTCCATTGATTAGCTCAGGCTTCCTCACAGTATGGAGGCTTCAAGACCTCAGATTGCATAGAAACTGAAAAATTTAGGACTCAGTGTTCTAGTAGTAAGCAAGGTAGACAATGTTTTTCTTGTCTTAGAATTTACATAATATTAATTCTGCTATACTTAATTCGACAAGTGTGTGTGTGTGTGTGTGTGTGTGTGTGTGTGTGTGTGAGAGAGAGAGAGAGAGAGAGAGAGAGAGAGAGAGAGAGAGAGAGAGAGAGAGAACACATGGGCCCGTCTTCTTCTCCAGTAGATCTAGGCTGCTACATTATGGAAGTTGAGGACATGTGGCTTCTAAGGCTAAGCCTCACACACACATCTGTGCTTTGGAAACGTTTAATCTGAGGCCATGTTAGATGAACAGGCAGGCAGAAGCTAGCTAGCTTCATAGTCAGGCCGCTGCACAGAGTAAAATATCTGGCCAACCGACAGAAGTTTCTGCCACACTTGCTCTGAGTAGAGTAGTTGAATATCTCTGACACTGTCTGGCAGAGCACTCCAACAACTCCAGCCACCAGGCACTGTGACTGCATTTCAGAGACCAGGTGAGAACCACTTGATCCAGTTAAGCCCTGGAACCACAAGAGATGGTAAATTATTACTTACACCTTTAAATTCTGCCTGGCTTGTTGGTGCTGTCCCATTCCCCAGTATGGCTCTGTCCTCAGAGTCCCATGGCCTTTAGCATCAGTAACCTGCTTCAAAGAGGTTTTCATCGCTGGCTGTTGAGCACGGACTCTTACATTTAGGAGGATGTTCTTAGATGTGATATAAGACATGAACACAGCCGTCTAGAAATCAGTGTAAAGGCAGTGGGAGAAAGAGCATGAAAGGACAGACAGAGTTATGCTGCCTGAAGTGCATTGTCCAGAAGATGGAGAGGTGTTCAACTGGATCTAATGCCAAGTGGTTGTCTGAAGAAACAGAGAGCTACTAAACATTCTTAATAGAAAATTAATATGGAGAAGACTCTGTTTCCTGAAAATTCGTCTGGGGGCTAGAGGTGCAGTGCAGTGGCAGAATGTGCTTGGCATATGCGAGGAACTGGGATTGGTCCCCAGCACACATGAACACGCATTTGAATGTGAATCTCAGTGAGCTGTGTTTGAGTGACACAGATGGAGATTATCAACATGGATGGAGGCCGTAATGAAGAAATGATCATGGTGGCCCTGGCGAAAAGCAGTAGATCCTCGAACCCAGCTTTCTCAACGGGAAAGAGATGAGAAGGAGCCAGCTTAAGACGGGCCCAGGGGTTGGTCTGACTCAGAAACACTGTGTATCCCATATATGTATGCATGTCAGATCCGATCGCAAAACCCCATCCCTTGATCATGTGTAAACAAAATAAATAATTCCATAGAATGTTTTTAAAAAGACCCACACTTTTGGAAAAAGTTTTAAATTGAATCTATAATTTTGGATAAATAGAATCAGCAATTTTTTTGGAGCATTTACAATCATTTCTAGAATTTGTTTTGGCTTTATTTTCTTGAGACAACATCATGCAATATGGCTCTAGACCTCGCTATGCAAAATAGACTGTGATTGTCTGGGATTTTTTTAATGTAGATTACTTTTATTAATAATTTGTGATCATTTCTTTGGTTATCAAAAGTAATTCTAATGCTGGTTGAATTTAACACACACACACACACACACACACACACACACACACACACCCTTTAGTCTCATCTTGAAACATTTAGTGATCCACCTCATTCAATCTCAATAGTCAATGTGAGAAGAGAAAAAAGAAGTGACCATCCATACCATGACATGTTTTCACAAATACCTATCTCACTATTCGTGGGCCGTAAGACAGTCAACTACGTTTAAATGACGTCTAGGTGACCACACCACAGCTGTCCTGATAACTAGTTACCCAGCCCAGTTAGAACCAGCCAACTCTCCTTTGGATCATATCATCCCTTGCTTTGATCATGTCTGGTGAAAGGAGAGAGCCTGCTGGCCACATGGGATACATTAAAGCCAAATCTCCTGGTATCCATTTCCAAAGGTTTCCTTCGGTAGATTAAGCCTTTGCTCACAAAGCAAGCCTGAGTGTGTGGTTGCTGACATGAAAGTTCTTCTGGCCTGTCTCCTAAGTGCTGGGTTTACAGGTATGAGCCTCCCGGCTCAGTATTGTAGGCATTCCCAATATGCTCACATTCCTTTTTAACTTTTTCACTTACGCATCCCTCTAGCACAGAGGTTTTCAGTCTTTCTAATGCTAGTACCACTTCATACAGTTCTTCATGTTGTAGTGACTCTCAGCCATAAAATTATTTTCATTGCTACTTCATAACTATAATTTTGCTACCATTAAGAATTATAATGTAAATATCTGATATGCAGGCTATCTGGTATGCAATCCCTGTGAAAGAATTGCTTGCCCCCAAAGGGTTCGAGGTCCTCAGCTTGAGAACCGCTGCTCTAGTGTATGAGGAGGACAAGAAGCTTGGGTAAACAACCCTGGGAAAGCTTTCAGAGACTGATGGAGAAACTGTGGGGTTTTTAATCTATGTGCTCCCTCTAGTGGTCAAACCAGTCTTTGACAATTTCTCCAGTATGTTCCGTTTTATATTGAAATGATTGCAATGAATTAACTTTAAATGTATTTGCACTTTAGCATTTTCTCTTGCTTTTCACTGAATAGACTTCATGAGATTCATGATGAGCCTCAAATGCTATTATTGTCATAATTTGTAATTATCAGTTTTCAGTAGTGTTTATTGAATTTCAGACTACACCAAAATGTAATTATCACCTAGTATGTATGAGCTAATTCACGATGACTGCTCCAAGAAAGTGAGATGATCAGTTTTCACTATAAAGTGTGTTCATTGATGAATCCACAGGCTTTAAAAAAAAAAGGATTTTTAAAATGTGAATGTTTCATCATAATCGCATCATGCCTTTCAGGAAGAAGAAGTCACTCATGGCACAGCCCTTTAAAGTCACCTCCAGGACCCTATCTGTCAGTGTTCTGCTGAGGTGAAGGAACTCCATGACCATGGCAACACTTACAAAAGAAAACATCTAACTGAGAGAGGCTTACAGTTTGGAGGTTTAGTCCTTTATCATCATGGTGTGAAACATGGTGGTGTGCAGGCAGACATGATGCTGGGGAAGGAACTGAGAGAATTCTACAACTGTAGGAGGAAGAGAGAGAACTTCAGCCACTGGTACTGGCTGGAGCCTCTGAAACCTCAAAGCCCACCCCTAGTGACACATTTCCAGTTAGGTCACACCTACTCCAACAAGGCCATTTGTCCTAATCTTTTCAAATAATGCCACTCCCTATGAGCCTGTGGGAGCCATTTTCAATCAAACCACCATACCTTCTAAGACAGGGCCAAGTGTTATAGGAGAGGAAGGAGTGAAAAGAAAGATCAATTGAGTGCCATACATGTTGGTTTCTCATTTAAAACCCTAGAGAAATGCTATTATATTCCTTATCTATACATACACGCACACATACCACATACACACAAACACATTCCACACACATCACATACGCACACTCACACATACTACATATACACGCATACCATGCGTACCATATATACACCACAAACACACACACACACACACACACACACGAACTGCTTAATCTCTTACAAGTCACAATAAGGCAGAGTGATGAAGTAGACTCCAGCTCTATAGAGTTAAATAGGAGAACTAAAAGCTGAATACTGGCCGGGCATGGTGGCGCATGCCTTTAATCCCAGCACACAGGAGGCAGAGGCAGGCAGATTTCTGAGTTTGAGGCCAGCCTGGTCTACAAAGTGAGTTCCAGGACAGCCAGGGCTACACAGAAAACCCCTTTTGCGAAAAACCAAAAAAAAAAAAAAAAAAAAAGCTGAATACTGCTCCCTTTGAGTCAAAGGCCTGAACACCAGGATGCCCATCTTCAGAGAAAGAGCATGGCAGGCTTCGCCTTCTCGGAGGAGGGTATTCCCTCCCCCAGTTGAAGATGAGGAGTCAGCCATGTGGAGGAACATTGCCAGTGAAGGCTAGAATGGTCTATCAGGCTAGAGCTGTCTATCAGGCTAGAACCATCTATCATCACTCTATAGAGTCTTCTATCATCACGCTAGAGCCGTCTATCAGGCAAGAGTCGTCTATCAGGCTAGAGCCGTCTATCACACTAGAGTCCTCTATCAGGCTAGAGCCATCTATCTATCAGAACCAATAGAGATGGGTGAAAAGCACTTAAGGGTTGCGAACGTGAACGATTAACAGCCCAAAGACATTCGAAGACTACCAGAAGACAGTGGGGCCTCAGGGCCTGCATCTTTGACCTGTGTTTCTTTATTGGGGTGCCGCGCGCCCCCGACCTCCATCCCACAGAGGTGGGGCAAAGATGACACTTACGCCAAGGCAGGGTTTGAGCAGCTTCCACAACTTCCTGCTGAAGCTTCCTTTATTCTCTCTACAGCTCACCCCAGCTCTCTACAGCAGTTCAGCTTCTCCCCTCTCTGCTTCTCAGCTTTTCCCCTCTGCTTCTCAGCTTCTCCTCAGCTTCTCAGCTTCTCCCACTTTATTCTGGGATTGCCCAATTTATCCCCTTCCATCCTCTGCATTCGGCTCTCATCACTCATCATCCAATCAGCATTCAGCATGCTCTATACGCGAGCCATGCACGCAGACAGGGTGGGTATTGATAGGCCAGTGACTCAATATCATGTTGTATGACACTATGCATCAGGCGGGCAGCGTGTAACCACCCAGGTGCGCATAATCAGGTTTTTGGTAATCAAGCAGGGAATCATGGGGCTTGGCAGTGAACCAGGGTGCCGTCTTGGCTCACAAGGCCGCAGCCACAGCCACACCTGCTTCCCACATTGGGGGGACATAGCTGTCTTGGTGACGGCTCTTGGCAGAAGTCACCAAAGTCATCTTAAGGACTTATGAGTCCAGGTTCAAAACTACTTTTATCTCTGAAATGGAACACGGTCAGGCCAATAGTTTATTTATTTTTAAATATCTAACTTATGGTGTGTATGTGTGTGTGGGTGCATGAGTATATGTTTGTGCATTCATAGGTGTGTGTGTGTGTGTGTGTGTGTGTGTGTGTATGTAGTAGTGTGTATGTGTGCATGTATGTATTATGTGTGTGTAATGTATATGGTGTGTGTATGTGTGGTATGTGTGTATATATGTGTGGTGTGTGGGTGTGTGGGTGTGTGTGCAGGTTAGAGAAATGTTGTCAATTGTTTCTATTGTTTTGCTGTGGGTTTGTCAGATAAAACTCCTGCCAAAGATCAAATTCATTAGATTTGTACACCAAGTTTGCCTTCTGGGAGGGCTGCCCAGAAAGAAACAGGGCACCAAAAATAAAATAAAGATTTAAAAAGTGTTAATTCAGGAATACTGGAGGGGAGTGTGTGCTTGCCTATGGGAGATTTGGAAGTGCTCAGCCATTGAGCTAGTTAAGGCAGATTAAATATAAAGGTTGTATGTGCATGTCTTTCATTCGTGAATCCAGAGCTCTTGGGCCGATGCAGAACCATGCGTGTACCCATCAGGATCATAGAGCAACGTTTAACATTTACCGCTACATCCTTCCCCACGAAGCTATTTTGCCAGCCCAAGTGTTAATGGCTTAATCAAACTAAGAACACCAGAACTGACTGAGTGGCCATATAGAATGAAAGCAATACAGCTATCTTCATTCCTAAGTGAAGACTATGGAACCTTACAGCTTGATCTCAATTAAAATTCAACCTGGGTACACTGGTACAACTACCAGGTGGAATTGCATCTTTTAGTAAAGGCGATGCCTACAACGAGGAAGAAAGCTAACAAAATGTGTGGAGGCTAGATGGCTCTCAAAGAGCCTCTAAACCACACAGATCTAGGGGTACAGTCTGCTACTGTGAATGCCCAACACCAGGAAGGTTGAGAAGCACCACACGGATTCCTCTAAGTGGTGTCTGAGTGTTTGATTCTCTCTGCCTCCAAGATGTCTGTCAAATTTTGCCTTGTTATCAGGGGACTCTGAAGAATATTCTTAACTTCACTGCTTGTCTGCATAATTTAGTTTATTCTTTACTGGCATGATCCCCCTTTAATTTTGTATATTATTTCATTCGATATCCTAGTTCAACATTTCTAATTTAGTAAATACTCTTTTTCTTTAAATAGGAAAATAACCTGAGATTAGAGAAAAGGAGCCAAAAATAATTCCAAAGATAGCCTTCAAATATTCTTTGTCTTTAAGCCCAGGCTGGCCTCAAGCTCATTAAGCCCAGGCTGACCTTGAACCTAGGACAATCATATTGCCTCAAGCTTCTGAATTATAGGCATGCAGTACACACCTAGCCAGTGGCTGTAATTTAGGGCAGATACCCTATAGTTTTTCACCAAGCCAGAGCTACTCTATAAGTAAAAAGGGTCTCCGAGTAGATGCTTCGCAGGTGTTTGGGGATTTGCATAGGAGCCTTGTTATTTTAGGGCTGTACTTGCTGGGTGGCTTAGGGCTGTACTTGCTGGCTGGAAAGCCACCTAGCAGAAATTCTTTCTTTTCTACTTTTTCTCTTCCTGGTTGATGCCAGGACTGGTTCCGGTGGCCATCAAACATGTGCCCTGGGACACTTTTGTTGAGTCTTGGGTAGATGTGCTTTCACATGAAACTGGATTAATCATTTTAACACATTTACTTATTTACCGTGTGTGTGTGTGTGTGTGTGTGTGTGTGTGTGTGTGTGTGTACGCACATGTATACATACATGTGCCATGGTGCATGTGCAGAGGTCAGATGTCTATTCTCTCTTTCCACCATGTAAGTTCTGTTCCAGACACTGAACCCATGTTGTCAGACTTGGCCACAAGCCCCTTTATGCATCTTTCTGGACCTTACTTCTTTGAATCTTCAGTCATTTAGTTGTCTAAGTGGATAAGCATGTGAGATGGTGAAAGGAAATACTAATGACTCTAACTTTGTAACGGGGATTTATACCTCTCCTTTTCTAAGATTTCTTTTCTAAAGGTAGATTAAAAAAAAAGTCTTGACACATCAGAAAAATTTCTGTTATCTGAACCATTTTCAGAAACAAATACAGTTTGGAGACAGAGAGCCGGGATCCTTTACTCCATTGGGCAAGGTTTCTAATGTTTTTCCTGTTGAATATGGCAACAGTTAGCTTTTTTTAATCAGATGAACTCTTACAGTAAAACTACAGTATGCTTCTCTCATTAATTATTTGGAAAAATACAAAGACATTTCCACAGCAATTCCTTCCAACTTCATCACTAGCATAAAGATATTCTTGCTGATACTCTGTCTTCTTAATGGCTGACATTAATAATGTTAATATAATTTAATTTATCAAGTGTTCTATTCATCAGTTCTAAATTAGGATGCCTGACAACTCATTAATAAGTAATTCAGTTTGTTGATGTCTGTGTGTAAACTTTGTCCCTGACTCCAGTATTATGTTATCACTGTATAGGGGAGAAATGGGAATTGATTTCACTGGACGAAAGGGTATAAATGGTGGCTTTCTGTTCCCAAATCCTCAAAGCAATGGAAAGGTGTGGTCTTTTAATTTTTGAGTCAGGCATAAAAGTACATGTGTGTAATCCTGGTTTCCAAGAGGTGAGGTAGGAGGATTGATGCAATCCTGGTTTCCAAGAGGTGAGGTAGGAGGATCGATGCAATCCTGGTTTCCAAGAGGTGAGGTAGGAGGATTGATGCAGTCCTGGTTTCCAAGAGGTGAGGCAGGAGGATCGATGCAGTTCAAGCTACATCAGATTCTATCTCAAAACAAAGAAAAATGTGTACCTTTTCTATATTTATTGTGCAGTCCATCTTCAGGTGTCCTGGGATGTTTTATTAGTCATGTGTTCGTTCATAGATTATGGGGACTGCTTAGTTAGGGCTCTGTATTTATAAATACTTTCACAATTTTGTTTACTTTACCTTAAGAATCTGATATTTATATTTGATGGCTGAAAGGGGCTTCGGACTTGACTTTTGAAACATTTTGATGTTGCTTGGCTTTTGTTTTGCTGGGAACAGGATTCTCTCTGGAGAGCTTTTAGTTTTGGGTTTACTTTTGTCTGAGTGCTACAGGGTTTTATATAGCCCAGGCAGGCCTGTGACTCCTTATTTAACCAAAGATGACCCTAAACTCTTGATTTCCCCTGACTCCACCTCCCCTGCCAAGTGTGATTTACAGCCATTTGGCACCATGCTCAGTATCTCTTTACTTAGATTCTTTCTAAGAAGCCATCATTCTAGTCTTTGTTTCTCTCTGAATGAGGTATCTTCCTCTATACTTTCAAAATGTTTATCTTTTACCGCTTATTTTAACGAATTTAATCAGTACACTCCCTGTAAGATGTTGTTCTGTAGCCGTCCAGCGGCCATGGATAAACCAAGTGTACCTGAAAGGGGGCTGGAAATGAAAAGAGAAGGGGGGAGGGGGTATCGAGAGAAGAGTGAAGCCAAGACAAGTTTATGATCAAGGCTCCAAGTTTAATATTCAGCACTTCTTTTCTATAGGGCAAGCCCACAGACCCATCCTTTGTTTCAGCTGGATTATGTTACAAAGCAAGGTCAATGGGCAGTCTATTCTTCTAAGTTCCCGTAGGAAGTTGTGGATGACTCCACCTGGGTCCTTAAGGTTCTTTGTGGCAAGAACTCAAGGTCTGTTCAGCCTACTCAAGGCTGGGGAAGGGCACATTTGTCTCTTAAAAATATTTACACACACACACACACACACACACACACACACACGAGCATGCCATTGCACAAAGCCAGAAAACTGTGCTTAATTACCTGGTACTGGGTGTGAGCTGCCCAACATGAAGGTCAGGAACTAAGCCCTGGTCTTGGGAAGATCAGCAAGCACTCCTAACCGCTGGGCCATTCTTCAACTGCCTCACCTTTCATATTTGGGGATTCATTGAACTTCTTGAGCATGTAGACTTATGTTTCTCATAACTTTGGCAAATTATATCTTCAGTTATTTTCTCTCTCTTCTTTCCTCTTTTTTTTGGGAAGCAGATTCACAAGATTATTAAGCCCATGGCTGGCAAAAGCACAGTGATTTCTCACGTTCTCCTCTTCTTATTCTAGGTGTTATCTCTTTAGGGTACATACTGAGTAGCTCAATTGCTATGCCATTTTATTAGTCGGGGTCCTCTAGAGGAACAGAACTGAATGAATGAATCTATGTATAGATATAGGAATGGGTTTTGTTAGAATGACTTATAAGCTGTGGTCCAAGTAGTCCAATATTACTGGTTACCAACAGAAAGTTCAAGAATTGTCCATGAGGGTGGATGTCTCAGCTATCTTTAGCATACACTGGAATCCTGAAGAAGTTGGCTCTAATGCCACTGAGTGAATGGAGTTGCAAGCCAGAGTGACACCATGGAGGCAAAGAGAGAGACGTCTGACCCCCACATAGTTTATATAGACTGCCAGTAAAAGATGTGACCCAGAATAAAGGTGAATCTTCCCACTTCAAAAGAACTGAATTAAAAGTGGGTCTTCCCACTTCAAATGATTTAATTAAGGAAACACTTCTCACAGGTGTACTCAGCTTCTTAGATTTCATTCCAGGTGTAGTCAAGTTGACGACCAAGAATAGCCTTCACAGACATCAAATCCACTGATCTTTTCTGCAGTCTACAACCTATTCTTAGTCCTGTATATTTATTTTTTTCTCAGGTAAGTGTTTCCTCTTCTGACATTCTATTTAAGTCTTATTTATGTCTTTGACGCCATGTTCAATCCTTCCTGTACTTGCTTAACTTGGTAATCATGGTTATAGTTCTCTCCCAACACTTTTATTTATGCATCGATTTATCTTCACCACTATAATTTATCAGTTCATCTCTTTTTGACAGCTTTTTTCTATTCATTTTGACTTGATATTCTTCTGCTTGTCGGATGCTAAATTTTGTGTAATTGGAAGCTATATTTTTGTAAATAATTTTATGATTCTTTTGAGAAGCCAGTGACTTAGGGAAATAGCTTGCCTTCCCACACTTGGCTGTTGGGTTTGTTGCATGGGATCAGAACAGCTATTAGTAGGTGCTGGTATTCTGACAAATCTCCCTATCAGTGCATGGATTGTATGGTTTTCTAGTTCAGTGGGAGAAACATGAACTATCTCCAGCTCCATTTGAACATCAAGAATTGTTCCCTCTACTTTTGGATAATTCTCTTCCAATCTCATTTTCTTTCTTGCTTGCTGTTTTGGGGTCCAGGAAGTTTCCTCACAAACCACAGGAACACTGACCTCATTCAGACAGGGTAAAATCCATATCTTATCATGCATTGCTTCTTTTGAAGGTCTAGAACATACTGGTGTCCCAATTGATATACATTCAAATTACTTTCATTTTGTTTCCTCTTTCTCTTCCACTCTCACTACAGATGGTTCCCAGATACTTAAGTATCTTAAATCTCAAAGTCCCTAAAAGTCAACAGAAAACTCTTATTAAGTATAAATACTTTCTGGTAGTAGCAGAATACAAATGAACATTTAAAAAATGAGCAGCTATTTTGTATAGCAATAGTGAACTTTCCAGGAAAGATCATTCACAAAAGCTACAAAGCAATTCAAAAATAAAAATAAACAAAAAATATGTAGAAGTAAATCTAACCAAGAAGGTGAGCGAAATCTACAAGGAAAACATTGAAACACTGAAGAAAGATATTGAAAACAACACTAGGAGATGAAAGACTTTCCCTATCCATGGGCTAACAGAATTCATATTGCAAAAACGTACTGTATTGCAAAAGGTAAACTACATATTTAACCCAATTAACAGAATTCCAATTACTTTATATATGGGACCAAAAAACAAATAAATAAAACTATTAAAATTTGTATATAAACACAAAAAGCTGTGAATAGACAAAGCAATTCTAAGGATAAAGTACAAAGACAGAGTTACCAAAATACCTGACAACAACTGGGTGGAGCAGTGCATGGCTATGCCTTTAATCCCAGCACTCAGGAAGCAGCAGCAGGCAGAGCTCTGAGAATAAGAGGTCAGCTTAATATACATAGTGAGTTTCTGGCCAGCCAGAACTACAGAGGGAGGGGAAGAGGGGGGATGGGAGGGAGAAGGGGGGAGAGAGAGAGAGGGAAGGAGGGAGAAAGAAAGAGACACACAGAGAGATTCTGTCTTTTAAAAAGAAAACAAGAACTGATATCCAACTGTGATGGTTTGTGTATTCTTGCACCAGGGAGTGGCACCATTTGGAGGCGTGGCCTTGTTGGAATAGGTGTGACCTGGTTGGAGTAGGTGTGTCACTGTGGATATGGGCTTAATACTCTCACCCTAGGAGCCTGGAAGTCAGTCTTCCACTAGCAGCCTTTGGATGAAGATGTAGAAGTCTCAGTTCTGCCTGCGCCATGCCTGCCTGGATGCTGCCATGCTCCCACCTTGATGATAATGGACTGAACCTCTGAACCTGTAAGCCAGCCCCAATTAAATGTTGTTTTTATAAGACTTGTCTTGGTCATGGTGTCTGTTCACAGCAGTAAAACCCTATCTAAGACAAAAATTGGTACCAGCATAGTGGGGTATTCCTGGGACAACCTGACCATGTTTTGGGGAGGCAAGCCAGTAAAGAACATCCCTCCATGGCTTCTGCATCAGCTCCTGCTTTCTGACCTGCTTGAGTTCCATTCCTGCATCCTTTGGTGATCACCAGCAATATAGAAGTGTAAGCCGAATAAACCCTTTTCTCCCCAACTGCTTCTTGGTCATGATGTTTGTGCAGGAATAGAAACCCTGACTAAGACACCAACTATACTGCAAAAACAAATACATGGACCAATGGAGTAGAATACAGGACCTAGAAAATCCCCCACGGTAAAATCCTACACTGGAAAATGATAGTCCCTTTACAAANGGTTCTAGGAAACCAGATAGATGCAAAAAAGAGTTTATGTTACCCTGTAAAATGTTTTATTCAGACCTAGAAAATCCCCCACGGTAAAATCCTACACTGGAAAATGATAGTCCCTTTACAAANGGTTCTAGGAAACCAGATAGATGCAAAAAAGAGTTTATGTTACCCTGTAAAATGTTTTATTCAGAATGGATGAAAGACTTTGTTTTTCAACCTTTTAATTCTTTATTAAAATTGTTTTATGAGGAAACAAAGTATTTTACAAGAGACAAGAAGAAACAAACCTCTGAAAATGATATGACATTGACTATGTCATTGATTCTTTCAATAAGAATATTTTTATAGGTAAGGAAACTAAGGATTAAGGATTTCTTTAATAAACAGATGAATGACACCTTTGTAATTTCTTTATACCACCATTGAACTTCCCCATGGATTCTCCCACTTCTGTATAATACTTGAGGAATATAACTCATTGCCTTCATTAAGCATTTTTTGAAATTATTTTATTTATTTACATTTCAATTGTTGTTCCCCTTCTCAGCCTCCCCTTTGCAAACTACCCATCCCATCTCCTGTCCCCTTTGCCTCTAAGAGGGTCCTCCTGCACCCACCCAGTCACTATGGCCTCTCCCCTCTAGCATCCTCCTTCACTGAGGCAACAAGCCTCCACAAGATGAAGCACCTCCCCTCCCACTGATGCCAGATAAGGCAGTCCTCTGCTGCATGTGTAGCAGGAGCCGTGGACCCAAGCCATGGAAACATGTATATTCTTTGCTTGGTGGTTAATCCCTGGGAGCTCTGAGGGATCTGTTAGTTGATGTTGTTCTTCCTATAGGGTTGCAAACCCCTCAGCTCCTTCAGTCCTTCCCCTAAGTCTTCCATTGGGATTTCTGGGCTCAGTCTGACCCTCTGAAATTGCTGGAGAAAAACAGACAAATTACTTCTTGATATAGGAATAGGTAAAGATGATCTGAAAAGGATCATAATAGTAAGAAAAATTATCCTAAGAATTAACTAATGAGACTGTATGAAATTGAAAAGCTTTGGACAAACAGACAAAAAACCCAGGAACAACCATTGGAGTGAAGAGACAGCCTACAGAAGGGAAAAAATCGTGCTATGTATTTAAAAGAGAATTAATATGTAGGAAAATGTGAAGAACTTAAAAGGTCAAACCTCCAATCATCTAATTAATAAATACAGAAATAAATTGAATGGTAAGATCTCCAGAGAAGGAATACAAAATAGTCATTTAAAAGCATTTGACATCCCTAATCACCAGAAAAATGTCCCCCTCCCCAAACCCAACCTTGAGAGTCTATGCCGGCCATCAAAATGTCTATGACTGAGAAAATCAGTGACAGCTGCTGCTGGTGATGCTTGAGCGTAGCGAACCCCTATAGAGAGCTGGTGGAAATCCCAACACATAGAGCTACTATGAAAATAATGACAGACTTTCCTAAAAAATAAAACCCTAAGCACAGAAGTGTCATGTGGGTCAGATACACCACATGTAGGTATACACTGAGTGGATACCACAGAGCCGCTCACTTGGATTTCCATATTTATGCAGCATTAGCCACAAAGCTCAAGATGTGAAGCTTGTCTATCACCAGATGATTGAACTAAGAAAGTATGGACACCCTGACTTCTGTGGAACCAGAGAGAGCTTTTAGAGCAGGACTCCCCAGGCCTGCCACACCCTCTCCCCACAGTAGCTTCAAACTGCATGTCTAGTGTGCTCAGGGTGCCCTGACAGACTAGAGCTTTGGTTCCAGTAGTATCTAAGGTCAATAAGGGTATGAGGTTCTAATGTCTGAGTTGCTAAAAATCACTGAAGACCAGGAAACTCTATTTCTCTCCTCCCAGATTTTCACATTGAGCTTATGACTCTAAGTACAGCCTCTCTTGATAATAGACAGGCTTCACTGGGTCTGAAGTTTGGTGTCCTGCCTCCAGCAGGTTCTGAGAATCCAAGGATGACCAAGATTTTGACTCCATCTCGTCATACTAGTGTGCAGTGTACATCCCCACCCTTGGTCTTTGTTGGAGGTTGGTGTTCATGGTTTGAATCTGCATGTCCAGAAACTGAAGGTCCTTTCCACAATTTTTTTTGATCTATCTATCAATAAAGATGTCAGTAACCAATGGCTGAGTATGAGGCAGGACCCTTAGAGTTGCATGGGTAGGACACAGAGAAAATCACCAGAACTGGGGAGAGAAGAAGGAGATGCAATAGTGGCAGGGGATAAAGCCAATCAATCATGTGAGACTTCAGGTAAGTGGCCACTGGCCAGTGGCCATTGAATTAGTCAAGGAATTTTAAAATTAACTGGTTTGTTTGTGTGTGTGTATGTGTTTTCCATTTGCAGATCTGGGATTGCTCCTGGGTGGGTGTGTGCATGCCATCCACTGGGAACACAAAGCAGTACAGCCAAAAACTCACCACAATAGGTTTCCTTGGCACATAGCCAAGGTGAGGTCACATCAGCCATCCATTATATAGTCAGCAAAACGTTTCAACTTCACCACTTCTCATAGCCGAATTGCAAATGGATAATCCTCTAAGAAGAGTCAAAGGAACCAGAATAACTCAATAGGTGTAGAAGAAAAGGAAGTCAATACAAACTCACTTCAATAGATCCATAAATCATGGCAAAGCAATCCAAAGGATACAGTAGAACCAACACCTACAACACAATTTATCACCAAGTGACCAACTCCCCAATAAAGGGTCCAAAATGACTAAAAGAATTAAATGACCTGAGAAAGAATTCAGTGTCTTAACGTTCAAAAGAAATTGTGGATGCCAAGAAGTGCTTGCTGACACAAGCCTGATACAGCTGTCTCCTGAGAGGACCTGCCTGATCCTGACTTACAACTGGACAAAGTGCAGCAAGTGAGAGACTAGAATACTCAGTCATAAATGGGATGTCTCCATCAAAACCCTCGCTTCAGGACTCAGGGACCTATGATGAAGAGGAGGTAGAGAGATTTTAAGAGCCAGAGGTGATTAATGATTCCAAGGAAATTGCGTCTTTCAGATACAGCACGACTGATGCACATTTTAATTTAAAGGGACTGTGGCAGCATGCACAGGACAGGTCCAAGGTTAGGTTCCCAGCACTGAGAAGGCAAAGTACACATGGTGTCCATCACTAACCAAGAATCTTTCTGTATTTGACTCCTGCTGACAGGACAATCAGTTTTCTCTAGTGGAGAACCATTGGGTATCTCAACAACTCTTGGGTGGGGGATGTGGGGAGACCCCAATGGGTGGGGGACGTGGGGGAGACCCCAATGGGTGGGGGACGTGGGGGAGACCCCAAGCCCAGGAGGAGTTCCCAGCACAAAACAAGCTCTGTGACTTCTTCTTGTTGTTTTGGCAGGGGGGTTGTTTTAATTTGTTTTGGCATTTTTGTCTTATTCTTTTTCTTATTACTTTGCTTCGTGGGTTCTTTTAAAAGGAAATAGATTGCGACAAAGAGAGGGAGAGAAAGAGAGAGAGAAGCCTAAATTTGGGTGGGTAGGGAGGTGAAGAGAGGAGGATGTGGCAGAAGTTAGGGAAAGGAAAACATAAAAATAAATTGTATGCAAAATGTTTTTTTTTAATTTAAAAACTAGATTTTATATTTTATTTACCATTTTGTTGCTGTAATAAGATATCATGACCAATGAAACTTATAGAAGAAAGGGTTTTGCGGGTGGGAGGCTTACAGTGTCATTGGATGAGCACATGGCCATCATGGCAGGCAGCCACGGTGCTGGAGCAGTAACTGAGAGATTACATTATGATTCAGAAGCACTGAGTAGCCCACCTCCAGTGACACACCTCCTCCAACAAGGTCACACCTCCTAATCTTCCCAAATAGTTCTAGGAGATCCAGTCTCAGGTTAGCCTCCATACTTGAGATAGAAACAACCATGTCAGACACAGCAACTCAATGAACCCTTAAAACTAACATGAGTAAAAGGCCTCAGACCTAAAATTTCTTAGTAAACTATTTGCAAACTGAATTTAAAAACACAGTAAGAAGAATAAGCTAGGCATGGTAAGCATGTCTTCAATCCCACCACCAAGGAGGCAGAGGCAGGTGGAGTTCAGGGCTATTCTGATCTATAGGGAGTTCCAGAACATCCAGGACTACACAGAGAAACACTGTCTCACCAAAACAAAACAAAACAGAACAAAACAAAACAGTAAACGTATATCACCATGTAAACACATCAAGGACAGAAACCACAAACTTATTTCAGTTGAAAGGAATTTGAAAAATTTCAACATTCCTTCAGGACATAAAAGTTCTAGAGATTTTAAAAATAGATAGAACATGCCTCAAAATAATAAGGCATCTATCTATACAGCAAGCCGATAGACGACATTATTTAAATTGGGGCATACTGAGAGCATGTCTTCTAAACTCAGACATGAGACAAGGATGTCCACTCCCCTCTTCCATTCCATATGGTGTTCCAAGTCTCAGCAAACAAAAGACAAAATGGATGGCACTAGGAAGGCAAAAAGTCAAATTATCCCTGCAGTGGCTATTCCTGGTTGTCGACTTGACTATATTTGGAATGAACTACAATCCAGAATTGGAAGGCTCACCAGTGACCCTAATCTGGAGGCTGGGAGATAGAAGTTTCTGATCTGAATCTTGGTATGGAGATCTTGAGACACAGTGGTGATTGAATCCAGAAGATTAAGACAGGGAGATCTCCGAGTTCAAGGTCATCTGGGATTAAAAGTGTGGTGGCACACACCTTTAATCTGGGCTAGACCTTCTGCTGGAGACCATATAAGGACACTGGAAGAAGGGAGTCTGGTTCTCGCTCTTTTGCCTGCTTGCCCTGTGGGACTAAGCAACTGCTAGATCCTTGGACTTCCATTCACAGCTACTATTGAACCATTGTTGGGAATTGGACTGCAGACTGTAAGTCATCAATAAATTCCTTTACTATATAGAGACTATCTGCAAGTTCTGTGACTCTAGAGAACCCTGACTAATACAATCCCCAATTTACAGATGATAAGATTCTTTACTTAAACCAAGTATTGTCTGCTAGAGAACCCATGGACATAATAAAGACTTGCAGTAAAGTTTCAGTATACAAAATCAACATAAAAAGGAGCCTTTGGGGCTGGAGAGATGGCTCAGCGGTTAAGAGCACTGACTGCTTTTCGAAGGTCCTGAGTTCAAATCCCAGCAACCACATGGTGGCTCACAGCCATCCGTAATGAAAACTGCTGCCCTCTTCTGGGGTGTCTGAAGACAGTTACAGTGTACTTACATATAATTAATAAAGATTTCTTTAAAAAAAAAAAGAAAGAAAGAAAGAAGCACAGGGTTGCTTAATGTCAGAGGCCCATGGCGTACCTGGAGGGGTCTCAACAACAACAACAACAAAAAAGTAGCCTTTGTTTATACTAACTGAAGTGGAAACTTAAGGGTTCTTTGAAAAGTCAGGTTGGTGGTGTTTTGCTAGAGAATGTAAAAGAACGTTTTATTAAAGTGGACACAGGTGTGAAAGGCTAAAACAGACTTGGAACATTTCACTGAAACAGACAAAGGAGAAAGGATCTTCTACTAAAACAAATATGTAAAAGGACACATGATAAAAGATGTTTTGCTAACAACACACATATATTGGTCTGCTAACATTGTGTAGTTGAGCTGCATTTGTTGGGACTCCATAGAGAAAAATGCACCAGGAAAACTTCTTGTGGTGTGGTGCAGTTTCTTGCCACTTCCTCGGACTCAGGCATATTAGATGCACTTGCTGAGGCAAGAGCCATGCTGAGGCACGTCACGTGGAGGATACGTGATGTTTGGAGTGTATACATAGGACTCCATGGAATGATAGACACAGAGTTTGTCTTTCTGGTACATCTATATGTGCAACGCTTGTGGGTTTCACATCTTCACTGATCTTTGATTCCCTGAGAGAGGCATAGCTGAGAATTTCTCCTAGTGTTCCTGTTGGTCCCTTTTGTTGACTCCAGTGGAGGCTGAGGCCTGGCTGTCTCTGCTAGATCCTGTCACCACTGTTGCTTAACCAGACTCTACTGAACTGGATGACTGGTGTATCCATGAAGTGCTTTTGCCAGTGAATTGAGCTGCTCCTGCTAACCTGTGAACTGAACTGCCAATTGCCAGACAACACAGATCGGAGTTGCTCCAAAGAGCCTTTCTAAACAGGTCCACTACCCCCACCCCACCCCCACTCGGTATCCTCTTTTTCCCCACTACCTCTGATGGGTTACAAAAAAAGGTTAAAACATTTAAAAAAAATCATTAAATGTAAAATTTTAAAAATTAAAGTTAAAACTAACAAACTAGACTCTGAGGAAGAAATCAGGAAAAGTTCTACTCAAAATAACTCCCCCAACCCACGGCTCCAGCAGCACATGTGGCAGAGGATGGCCTTGTTGGACATCAGAAGGAGGAGAGACTCTTGGGCCTGAGGTTGTTCGATGCTCCAGTGTAGGGGAATGCCAGGGCAGGAAGACAGGAGTGGGTTAGTGGGTAGCGGAGCACCCCTCATAGTATAGGGAGTTTTCAAAAGGAAGACCTGTAAAGGGGAAAACATTTAAAACATAAATAAAGAAAATATCCAATAATAAATAAATAAATAAATAACTCCCCTAAAACTAAGTATTTAGCAATGTATCTGACCAAATAAACAAAAGACGTCTAAAACAAAAATTTCAAGATACTTAAAAGAGAAATCACAGAAAATACTTGGTGATAAAAAAAAATAGTGTGTTTCTCTGGATATGCAGAAATAATATTGTGAAAATATCTATATTACCAAAGTTAATATATGGAATTAATGCAATACCTACAAAATTTCATGTCATATTTCACAGACTTAGAAAAAAATATAGTAATTCATATGGAGCCATAAAAAACCACAAATACTCAAAGCGATTCTAAAGAGTAAGATCAATGCTGGAGGTATCACAACACCCAACCTCAAATTACACCATAGAGCTATAGTGACAAAGACAGCCTGGTACTTCCATAAACATAGACAGGAAGATCAATGGAATAGAACAGAAGAAATAAAACATCATGGCTATCCCCATTTAATTTTCGACAAAGGCAAAAACATACTTAGAATGAAAAATAATCTATCCAACAAATGGAGCTGGCAATTCTGGCTTTCTACCTGCAGAAGAATGAAGAGTCTTATCTTTCACCTTGTTCAAAACTCAACTGGAAATGGATCAATGACCTTGATTTAAACCTGAAATACTGAAATTTAAGAAAACACAGGGGATACCCTTTAAGATGTTAGGATAGATGCAAAACACAAGAAAACCAAGAAGGATGACCACTGGGTGGATACTTCATTCCTCCTTAGAATAAGGAACAAAATACTCATGAAAGGATATAGGTACAGAGACAAAATTTAGAGCTAAGATGAAAGGATGGACTATCCAGAGACTACCCCATTCGGGAGTCNATCCCATCATCAGCCACCAAACCTAGATACTAATGCTCATGCAAACAAGATTCTGCTGAAGGGACCCTGATATTGCGGCCTCTTGTGAGGCTATGCCAGTGCCTGGCAAACACAGAAGTGGATGCTCACAGCCAGCTATTGGATGGAACACAGGGTTGCCAATGGAGGAGCTAGAGAAAGTACCCAAGGATCTTAAGGGGGCTGCAACCCTGTAGGTGGAACAACAATATGAACTAACCAGTACCCCCTGAGCTCGTGTCTCTAGCTGCATAAGTAGCAGAAGATGGCCTAATCGGCCATCATTGGGTAGAGAGGCCCCTTGGTCTTGCAAACTTTATATGACCCAGCACAAGGCAAGGCCTGGGCCAAGTAGTGGGAGTGGGTGGGTAGGGGAGCAGAGGTGGGGGGAGGGTATAGGAAACTTTCGGGATAGCATTTGAAATGTAAATAAAGAAAATAAAAAAAAAAAGAACTATAACAAACAAAAAAAAAGGATGTTAGGATAGGCAAGAACTTTTAAAATAGAATCTTCATTGGCTATACTTCAAAGAAGGAGCTAATATCCAAAATTTACAAAGCACAGAAATTAAATACCAAGGGAATAAAACTGCCAATCAGCAAATGAACAAATGATCTGCATAGAAATTTTTTAAACAGAAATACAAATGGCTAATAACTAATTTTTAAAGTATCTAATATCCCTAACCAACAGAGAAATAAAAATTAAAACTACTTTTAGATACCAGTCAGAATTTCTGTTATCAACAAATGTTGGAGAGAATGTGGAGAGAAAGGAACCCTTATTACTGTTGATGGGGCAAAAAAATTAATACAACCCTTATGTCAATCAGTTTGGATATTTCTCCACAACTTAAAAAGAAAGCTACCATGTGAGCCTCTTGTTTCACTCTGGGCATATTCCCAGAGAACTCCATATATCATAGGAATGTTTACACACCCATGTTTAGTTCTGCTTCAAAGAATTGGAATAAACCTAGTTACCCAACAACAGATGAATGAATAATGAAAATTTTGCATTTATAAGAAATAGAATACCACTGATCACTAAAGAAAATGAAATTAAAAGTTCAAAGGAAAATGATGAACTTAGGAAGTAAATATTTAGCAAGATCACATGACAGAATCTTGCTATGTTGCCTAGCTTTATGTCAACTTGAAACAACAGAATCACTGGAGAGGAGAGAGCCTCAATTGAGATAATGCCTAAATAAGATCAGCATATAGGCAAACCTGTAGGGTATTTTCTTTTTTCTTTCTCCTTTGTCATTTTAATTGAAGCACTGCTAATCACTCTTTTTAAACCTTTAAAAGCACCAAATGTTAATATCTAAGTCAATTTGGGAGAGAGAGGGGAGAAACACTATCAGGAGCTTCTCTTCAGAACAAAACAATGATGTTCATTCCTCCATATGTCCAAATTAAAGGTTTAACTGAAACCAAAATGAAAACCCAAACCCCACACAGAGAAAAAAAAAGATACTAAAATCACATTCTAGGGGGTCAATGCATTCTGCAGTCTTTGCTGGGCTGTCTAATTGTCCTTCGGCTGACTTTTAAAAATTAACACCATAACTCATCAAAATATACATTTTTCCCATTGGCTTTTTAAAATTGAAATACTAATTAAAAGTGAAAAACACTTGAAGGAATTCATGAACAGTTGCCTGACATATTTGATGGCATATACAGTATATGGAGGTCAGGAAAGTGGCTTGCAGCACACGTCATTCAGGGGATGCTCATCTTTAAGGCTTAGCTTTCTTCCAAACAGTGTAAAATACCCACAATTCCAAGTATGAAGGGACATAGACAATCTCTTTTGAGAATTCCACAGGACAATACAGACGCCCCAGCTGTTCTTCATAGAGTGACAGGGCTTCAGTCAAGTTGACACAGTTCCCCTGTGTGAAGTATTTTCCATTCTGTTTCAGAACCTTCATTGACAGGTCGAGAATCAGTCTGAGGAACTCCCATGTGGAATCTTCTGGAGATGTAGAGATAGGGACAGCTGTCAAATCATTAATCACATAATCAAACTCTCTCCCTTCTATGGCGTACCTCTTCAGTACTGGGATACAGTCTTCTATAAGAACCTGATAGCAGTCTCCTTTAAGATTGTCTAAGACATCTCCACATGTTCTCCGCGTGTATTTCTTACATCCATCAATTACCATTTGGTCAATCTCTACCATAGTGACCATCTTTGGTTTCAGTTTGACAGTTTCACACAATTTGCCACCATCACCGCCTCCCAGAATCAGTAAATCTTTGCCAGTGTAGTCTTCTTTACCATTGCCCATGATGGCACGGGTATATGCCAAGTCACTCTCTGCCAAATTAGCATCCCCGCTGAGGATGAGAATATTCCCAAACTGCTTCGAGTGTAGAATTTTAATGTTCTGATAGGGTGAATCTTCATCATACACCCCTTCATCTATGTCATACTCAACCAGGCGCCCATCAGCAGTAGGCCAATATCTGTCAATGGCCCCTCCTCGAACTATGGGTGGTAATCGCTTCACCCGCCCAATACTGTCTTGACTCAATTCTTTCATTTTTTCTTCTATTTTGTTCAAAAGGCTGTCAGTTTCTTGTTTGCCTTGCACATCACTGTTGTAAGTCTGAAGGTCCAGCAACACCAATCCATGTGGATAAATTCGCAAATTGGCAAAGCTGCCATTCTTGTTCGTGTAAGTTGCTAAATAGCCATGGTCCTGCCAGGTGTGCACTGACTCTGTCATCCCCTGCTCCTGAAAAATGGACTGAAGGCCTTTCAGAATGGCCTCGCCATCAGCTTTGGCGCCGAGCGTGAAGTCAAGCGTGCTGTGTCTTGCTGCTGCCATAGTGTGGCAAGGCCCTGGGGAGGCGACCGCAGGAGACTCAGGGTATTTTCTTAATTCACGATTGAGGTGAAAGGGCCCAACTTGTAGACATAGACATTCATATACATATGAGGATTTACGGAGCCGGAAAGAAGGTTGGAATTCTAAAAGCTCCAGGAAAATCAATGCAACCAGAAATTCTCATGCTAATTGAAATAAGTCAGGTAAAGTTATATATTGTATATTTTCTTTCATATGCAGAATCTGTATTTATGAAATTTGATCAGGATCCAGTTGAAATGATGGAAAAAGAGTAAAAGGAGGGCAGGTGGAAGGAAGAAAGAGAAGTGGAGGGAGACCAAGATCACAGTTTTCTTTATGTGTAGATTGTAGTGAAATAATTTAAGCTTATCCCCAACTAGTCTACAAATAAATGGGACTCAGACTATGGTTATTTTATTTGGCAGTGACAACTACTGGGGGTGACTCCTGATCTAACTTCTAACTGCAGGCCTGGCTAGCTCCCTAGAGGTATACCCCAGACACTTGCTGTTTCTCCTGGCCATGTGCTCATGGTTCCTCTCCCCTCATGGCAGCTTCCTCCTCCTTCTCTTTCTTCATCTTTCCTCCCTGTATCTCCTCCTCCAAGCAGGTCACTGCTAACCCACCCACCTCTAATCCCTCCAGTAATTGACTGTACCCAATTGTATTTACCCAATAGTTTTAAACCAAGGAACAAGGTTTGCACAACAAAAGCTTGTAAACAGGAGAAGTTCCTTGTAGGCCTAGACCTTAAAGTATAGAATTTAGCATTACAATGCATAGCAATAGACCAAACTTCAACAGCAGAGTCTAGGTTTAATGAATATATTATGCAGATTTGTGATATAAGCATGAAAGGAGAAGAGACTCGCTGGAAGAGAGGGCCCAGGAAAGTGCTACAGGTGAGTATGAACCACTTACACTGAGATACATGAATGAACATGCCAGTGAGTTTGGCAAATATTTGCAAGCCACACATTTTTTAATAGTGAATGTCCAAAATGTACAAAGAATTCATACAACTAAATAAAAAATAAATAGCCTGATTTTAAAATGAGCAGGTGAATATAAGTGACATTTCTCCAAAAAAGGTATTAAAAATGGACAATGGGAACAATGAGTGGTTTGAATAATTGCTCCATTTCGTTAATAAAAAAGAGGAGGAAAATCAAAAACACCAAGCAAGGATGACCTTATGTGTGCTGGGATGACTGTGCTCAAAAGGTCAAAACACAGCAAGGCAGACATGGTGGTACATCTCTATAATCTTACCACTAGAGAGGGCAAGAATACAGGATTATGGGTTGAGGTCAGCTCAGACTGCTTTGTGAGTCACTGTCTTAAAACAAAAGCATTCACAGCAGAAAGCAACTATTGGCAAGGATATATAGGAAGGGGAACACTTATGTGTTAGTGAAAATTTAGAATGGTATAGCCATGTTTAAAGAAATTAAACATACAATTACAATTCAATATTCTCTCTTCTGAGTATATTACCAAAGACATGAAATTTCTGCATCATAAAGATATCTGCACATTTATTTCATTGTATCCTTGCCATAAGTCATGACCCAGAAACACCTAAGTGTCCACATCAATGGATTTTTGAATAAAAATGGAGTGGAGACAAAGAACTAGGAGAGGTAGTAGGAGAAGATGGAGAAGGAGAAAAGGAAGGGGAAGGGAGAACTGGGAGGGGAGAGACTTTGTGTATGGATGTTATTCAGTCCTGAAAAAGAGACCTTGCAATTTGTTACAACATAGACAAATTTAAAAGACATTATGCTGGGGCTGGACAAATGGCTCAACAGTCAATACTGCAAAGTGGGACTTGAATTTGGTCCTTCCCAACCACATCTCACAGCTTCCGTCTGCCTGTGACTCCAGCTCATCAGAAGGATCCGATGCCTCTGGGTTTCAGAGGCACCTGAGTGCCCATGTACCCACACACATGTGCATAATTAAAATTTAAAAAGACATTATGAACTGAAGAAAGCCACATGAAGACAGAAAAACATTGTATGATCTCACTGTATAACCCTGATTCAACTGCAGCTTACTGTGTAGTCCAAACCTGGCTTCAAATGAGATGTCTTTCTGCTTCAAAATCATGCACATGAGGATCCCAGGCATGCGCTACCACTCCAGAGTATGGTGTTTCTATGTATAGTTGACTCTTGCCTTGCTTCACAGAAAGAAAAGTGGCACCACATTTTCTCGATGTCCTCTGCACCTAATGGGCACTCCAGGCATGACTAATCACCAGCCTCATGAGGCCAGGATGAACTGTATTACTGGATCATGTAAGCAAAGCTTACAGCATGTGCTCTGTTAGATTTACAATATGGAATAATCAATATGAAGCCAGATGGGTGAGGACACAGCACAGGTAAGAAATTTTGAAGCGGTTCATTCATCTTGAGATTTGTTAGAGATGTAGGAGCAACAACATGGTGCCTCATGACTGTTGAGTAGCTTGCTGAGCCCCTAAGAGCATGGCTTCTGCTGCCCTGAAAGAGAGCAGATAAAATAATGACAACTTCTTTGTCCTTTGTCTCTGGATCCTTGATGCCTGAACCATTACATAGCCTTTATGTGGAAACTTGGCATAACCTCCCCACGGTGAGTAATGCCAGATGCAAGCATCAGTGACTCCAATAGAATGGATGAGCCAGGAGAAGATGGAGAAAGAGAGACTTGGGCCTACGAAGAGAGTGCAAATGGAGGTATTTATGTTGAAGGAATAAACTGTGATATTGACTATTTCTTCCTTGCTTGCTTTTTCTTTCCTCCTTCTTTTTCTTCTTCCATTTCTTCCTTCTCCTTTTCCTCCTCTCCTATCCCTCCCCGCCCCCTTTCTTCTTCATCGAATCTTTCCTTAACTGTGGCAAGCACATTCCACAGAATGACCTGGGGCCTGTGTTTTATAATATCTTTTCTACACTCACCATATATTTAGGAAATACATATACAACCAGGTAGACCTCAGTCTTAGCTCCCTGCTACAATGCAACTATGATATTCAAATAAAAAGCATGGGGCAGGGGCTGCAGAGAAGGCCCAGTGATTGCACAAGCAAAAGAACCTGAATTTGAGTCTCAGCATACAAATGAGAAGCTGACCATTGTTGCATTTGTAACTCAAATGCTGTAGCATCAGAGACAAGAGGACCCATGGGCTTGCAGGCTAGTCCACATAGCTCCAAGCTCAGGGCAAGATGTTATCTCAAAATTAAGGAGACACAAGAATGCACCCAAATTTAACTTTGACAGACAGATTCCTGTCTTCCAGGAAAGCTGGGGCTACACAAAGAAACACTGTCTCAAACCTCACCCCGAAGTAAGAACAGCTTGAGAAAAAAGACCCATGAAAGATAAATGCCTGCTCACTCGTGTAGAGCAGAAATGAATAGCCCAGGCTGGGACGAAAGTCTTAGATCCTTCAATAACATAGACCATTTCCGAGCTTCATGCCTCAAGATTCTCACTTCAGCAGATGAAATAAGAGTGAGCTGAGTATTGATAGTATCTGTATTGATACTCTAGTAGAGAAGAAACAGACGATGAAGAATACATATTTAGCACAATGCCAGGCACCTGCCATTTGTCTTACTCATTATTGTGATGACTACTGTTGCTAGTCTTATTATAATCCAGCCTTTTCTTCTACTTCCTTTATATAGTCAGTTAAGAAAAAATAAATCCTTCAATACAAAAGCAGTTCCCTATCCTGGGCTCAGACCTTCCCCATCTTGATTGATAATCTATGTGTCTTGCTCCTATGGACTTTGAATGTGTGCTGTAGGTAAGTCTGTGAAAACAATCATCGTTCATACGATCCTGCAGCATGTCTGCTCCTAGAAACAAATTTTGGAAATGCACTGAATTGCTAACAGCTTGACACAGAAATGAGAACTCCACGGGGCTTCACTAGGCGGTGCTTTCTAAATCTGCTGATGGAAAGGAAGAAAGTAGGTTGGAATGGAGATTGCATAATTTCTGGATCCCACTGACTTGAATTCATTTTGTGCTTGGATAAAACTGGTGTTTCCTCCCGGGAGGTTTTCAGTTTGGCAGGGAAAAAAATACCTCTGTTTGGTGTGTTAGTTGACACTAGGAGCGGCCTTGCATTCTCAGGGAGAAATAACAGAAATGTTACCATGCTTTCCAGAGGGAAAGAATGTCTGGCCCAAAGCCACAGCTAAGGGGTGTTCCTCAACCATAGGATCAATGACAGCATCTATGAAGGCAGCCTTGGTGAACTGAAAGACTAAAGCAATGATGCCTCAGAGGTCAGTGTCCACTGCCTGATGTGGCCAACAGAGGGAGAGCAGCAGAAAACAGGAAATCCAGTCCTGAAGTCAGAGGTTGGCTGGCCAGTGTTCACGACAAAAAGGTGTACTTCACAACCTTCTCAGGAAGCTCTCTCCTGGGAAGCCCCTCCTTGGAAAGGTCTTAAGGCAATGGAACTTTTATTCTTTTCTTATTCAAGAAAGAAAAATCCAGAAAAGAATTCTGTGCTCTTCAGAAAGTTTCCTGATAAAATTAGAAAACTAAAGAGCAAAAAAAGAAAAGAAAAAGTTTTGGAATATCGTTGTGGGATTTCTTTGGTTTCAGGCTCAGTCTTGTGGAGTAGAGTATACCGGAAGAGTTCCCTGCCTGCTCAGCCGACTTTGCACAGGAGCCACATCCACATCTACACTCCAGACCTGAGCAGGAGAACATCCTGCACTTGAGAGGCCACTTCAGAAGCCTCGGCTCAGCTCTTAGCATCATGCTTGTTTTAACTTGCTGAGCGTTGCACCAAGGCCAAGCATATCACCCTCTTCATACTTGTTAATGCCACCGTATGAGGCTGCCACGGGCAGCTGGAGTAAAATAATGGTTTCCACATGTATTACTGTCCTCATTTTAGGTAAAAATATGGTTTCAACCTTTTTTTAATATAAAAAATCATAAAATATTAGAATTAGAATGTAGATCTTTTCTACTAATTTAAATTTATTTACCTAAGACCTTATGAGTACTAACATTATCTTGGGAAAAAATTATTATAAAACGTTAGACAATTTAAAACATATAAAATGTCTTTATGTAAAAATGTGAGTATATGTGTAAAATTTGCAAAGGTTTGTGTTATAAATATGAAAATATTTTAAATGAATTTAATACTACTGATTGTGGATCAGGCAGGGGCAGATTATCGGCAGAACTTATTTTAGTGTATATTCAACTATATTTTCTATCTTGATAATTGTAGAAAATTTCTTTATACTCAGTAAAAATTGACTCAAATAATATTATATGTATACTTTTTTTTTTTAAGACAGAGTCTCTGGTAGCCAATGTTAGTGTAGCTTGTGACCTTGAACTTCTAGTTCTCCTGTCTCTACTTCCCAAATGCTTGGATTAATGATATGTACCGTCATAGCCAGCTATAGAAATAATCTTTAAGAAAACATTTTAAGAGGGTTAGAGAGACTGACTGACCTTCGACAGGTCCTGAGTTCGATTTTCAGTAACCATATGGTGGCTCAAAATCACTGTAATGGGATCTGATGCTCTCTTCTAGTGTGTCTGAAGATAGTTACAGTATACACATATACATAAAATAAATAATTTTTATTATTTTTTAACCCTTTTGTACAGTCCAGTCTTCATCTCCTTCTCGGTCTTCCCCCTGACCGCTCCCCATCCCATACCTCCTTCCCCACCATACGTGTCCAAGAGGATGTTGCCACCCCAACACACCTCCTCACTCTCTGGGGCATCAAGTCTCACAAAGGTTAGGTTCATCTTCTCTCACTGAGGCCGGACCCAGCAGTCCTGTGCTGTATATGTGTCGGGGGCCTCACATCAGCTGGTTTATGCTGCCTGGTTGGTGTCTCAGTGTCTGAGAGATCTCGGGGGTCCAGGCCAGTTGAGACTGCTGGTCTTCCTATGGGGTCACCCACATCCTTAGCTTCTTCCAGCTTTTTTCTAGTATAGCCACAGGGGTTCCCAGCTTCCTTCCATTGGTTGGGTGATAGTATCTACATCTGATTCTTTCAGCTGCTTGTTGGGCCTCTCCGAAGGCAGCCAAGTTGTCTGCAAGCATACCATAGCATCAGTAACAGTGTCAGGGTTCGGGGCCACCCCTTGAGCTGGATTCCAATTTGAGCCTGTCATTGGACCTCCTTTCGCTCATGTTTTTCTCCATTTTTGTCCCTGCAGTTCTTCAAACAGGAACTGGGTTAGAGTTCTTGACTGTGGGATGGTAACCTCATCTCTCCACTTGATGTTCTGTCCCTCCACTGGAAGTGGACTCTACAAGTTCCCTCTCCCCACTGTAGAGCACTTCTTCCAAGGTCCCTCTCTTTGAGTCCTGAGAGTTTCTCACCTCACAGGTCTCCAGGACATTCTAGAGCCCCCCACCCCTACCTCCTATCTCCTGAGGTTACCTGTTTCCACTCTTTCTGCTGGCCATCAGGATTTCAGTACTGTTTCACACACACACACACACCCCAATACCTGATCATGTTCCCCCTTCCTCTTACACCCTCTGCCCCCTGCTCCAAGTGATTGCTTTCATCTCCCTCCCAAGTGGGATTGAGGCATCCTCACTTGGGCCCTTCAGCTTGTTAACCTTCTTAAGTTCTGTGGACTGTGTCCTGGGTATCCTGTATTGTTTGGCTAATAGCCACTTATTAGTGACTACATTCCATGCATGTCCTTTTGGGTCTGAGTTACCTCACTCAGGATGATAGTTTCTAGTTCAATCCATTTGTTTTCAAAACTCATGATGTCCTCATTCTTAACAGCTGAGTAGTATTCCATTCTGTAAATGAACTACATTTTCTGTATCCATTCTTCTGTCGTCAGATATCTGGGTTGTTTCCAGCTTCTGGCTATCATATACAAGGCTAATATGAACATAGTGGAACATGTGGCCCTGTGGCATGGTAGGGCATCTTTGAATATATGCCCAAAAGTTGTATAGCTGGGTCTTCAGATAGGTCTATTTCCAATTTTCTGAGGAACCTCCAGATTGATTTCCGGAGTAGTTGTACCAGTTTGCAATCCCACCTGCAATGGAGGAGTGTTCCTCTTTCTCCACATCCTCATCAGCATGTGCTGTCACCTGAGTTTTGATCTTCGCCATTCTGGTTGATTTTTTTTCTCAATCTGTAGATTGCTGGTTTGCCCTATTGACTATGTCCTTGGCCTTACAGAAGCTTTTCAGTTTCATGAGGTCCCATTTATTAGTTCTTGATCTTAGAACCTGAGCCATTGGAGTTCTGTTTAGGAAATTCCCCCCTGTGCCAATGAGTTCAAGGCTATTCCCCACTTTCTCTTTTATTAGATTCAGTGTATCTGGTTTTATGTTGAGGTCCTTGATCCACTTGGACTTGAACTTTGTGGAAGGTGACAAATATGGATCTATTTTCATTCTTCTACCTACAGATTGCCAGTTAGACCAGCACCATTTATTGAAGATGCTTTCTAGTTTCCATTGTATATTTTTGGCATCTTTGTCAAAGATCAAGTGTCCTTAAGTGTGTGGTTTTATTTCTGGGTCTTCAATTCTATTTCATTGATCAACGTGTCTGTCTCTGTACCAATACTATGCAGTTTTTGAAAATCACTATTGCTTTGTAGTATAGCATGAGGGAAGACAGCTACAGTGTACCCACATACATAAAATAAATAAACAACTTTTTAAAAGAAAGAAAACATTTTAAAATTACTATATGTCTCACTACCTAATAATTATTGAAACATCTTAAAATTTTTCATTTGATGTATTTTGATTATATTCTTTACTCTCCCAAATACTCTCCCAAGTATCACAGATACTTCCTCTCCTACTCACTCACACAATTTTATGTTTTTTTCTCTTTTTCTTAAAAATGAGTGCACAGAAAAATGTGCAGGGGTGCAGGGTGTACACATCTCACTACCTGTGGAGGCCAGAGGAAGATCTTGGATCCCTTCAGCTGGATTGAAAGGTGGTTATCAGTTCCTCAGTGCAGGAGCTGAGAACTGAACTCAGGTCCTCTGTAAGAGATGCAAGTACTCTGCATCACTGAGTCATGTCTCCATCCTCAGACACATGAGTCTGTGCAAAACCTAATGTTTGACTGATGTGCACTCAGCTTCACTGGCTTGTGCTAAATTGTGACACTTTGCCCAGCCTTGAAATATGGCTTTATTTGGAAATGAGATCTTTAAGTTAAGTGAAGTTATTATGGTGGTCCTAATATAGCATTAGTCCTGGTAAGAAACAACATTTGGATACAGACATACATAAGGGGAGAATCCTGTATGAACAAAAGAGCCAACCATAGCCAAGAGAACAGGTCGCAGAAGAATCCAAATCTGCTTATATTTTGATCTGAGACTTCTGGCCTCCAGAAGCTCAACCATGGGATTCTTGTTGATTAACTCACCCTGTGTACACTTAGTTGTGGCATCCCTGATAAATCAATGCAGCTAGGATGAGCTAGGTTCAAGCTATTCACTAGATGGGATTTATTTAAATACTTTATCTCTGGGGGAAAACCCCTCCAATATTGAAATGTCTCCTTCTAATATCTATGGACTATCCATGGCAGGTCCTTCTAATGGCTTATGGAGACATCAGAGGGAGAGACAGAGAGAGTGGAAACATGCTTACCTCTTTTTTTTCAATTTTTTATTAGGTATTTACTTCAGTTACATTTCAAATGCTATCCCGAAAGTTCCCTATATCCTCCCCACTTCTCCACTATCCACTCACTCCCACTTCTTGGCCCTGGTGTTCCCCTGTAATGGGGCACATAAAGTTTGCAAGACCAAGGGACCTCTCTTCCCAATGATGGACAACTAGACCATCTTCTGATACATATGCAGATAGAGACACAAGCTCTGGGGGTACTGGTTAGTTCATATTGATATTCCACCTATAGGGTTGCAGACCCCTTCAGCTCCCTGGGTACTTTCTCTAGCTCCTCCA
>NC_034598.1:3452069-3454405 GCF_900095145.1 Mus pahari | reverse complement strand
AGACATTGAAACTTATAGAGGAGAAAGTGGAGGAAAGCCTCAAAGACATGCTTACCTCTTGAAACCAGAGTGTCATTACTTCTGTCTTATTCTATTGATCATAACAATTCACATTACTGAGCCCAAGGTAGAAAATAGTGATCTAGCTATTGTTGGAGAACGTTCCAAAGCAGTGCATGTTCATAGAGATTGTGTAGTGGGGTAGAGGAACTGGGAATAGCAATGTCCTGTATCATAATACGTTAGATGGTTGTGTGTGTGTGTGTGTATCTATTTACTTTGTATCATTGACCCAAGCTATACATTATATCTGTGCATTTCCAGTTTAGCACTTAATATTCTTTACATTTTAAAATAGGATTCTTTTTTTCATTTTATTGGTTGTGTAACATACAGATTATATCAATCCTTATGAACTGGGACTACAGAGGTATGTTTTCAATTATATAGAATAGTCTTAGTTTCTTTCCTATTAATGTGAAAGCCTGACAAAAGCAACTTATGAAAGAAAAGGTTATTGGCTAATGGTTCTAGGGCATAGTTCCTTATGCTGAGGAACTTATGGGAGCAGGAATCTGAGGCAGCTGGTGACATTGAGCCCACAAACAGAAAGAAGATGAATGCTTGTGCTGTTTCCTTTCTTCATGTTATTCAGAACAGGTTCATAGCCCAAGGAGTGGTGCCGCCTACAGTGGGCAGGTCTTTCCATCTCAATTAACCTAATGAAGATAACTCCACAGGCATGCCCAGAGATGTGGCACCCGTATGATTCTAGATGTCATCGAGTTGACAATTAGAGCTCTCTATCCTAGAGAGTGAGAAACAAAATAAAGAACATGTAAATAAAGAAAATATCTAATAAAAAAAGAATATGGCAAAAAAAGAATAAAGAACATCACATTGAAAATGTGATTCTGAATGTCAGTAAAATTAACATAAGTTAATAAGTGAGAAAAATTTAGTTCAAGTGAATATTTCATGGCATTTTCTATAATGAAATTGCTCAGTACATATTTGTTGCATAAAGTCTATGTATGAGAATTTGTTTTGAATGTGAGAACTGTTGCTAAAACAACATGTTCAAGATGTGGGAAATCCCACTTGTTGAAACAAAGCACAACATCAACAATAAAAACAATACATACAAAATACTGATGACAGCATTAGCTGTAAAATGTCACAATTTGGAATTCACCGTCAGTGCTCTGGTTAAAAATATGTGGAAGTGCTTTTTGGAACTGATGAAAGTTTTTGATACACTTGGATAGAATATTGGCTAAAATGTAGCCAATCTGATGTCTTTTTTCTAAATTGTATAGTCCCATTTTTTTCTTCAATGCATAATGATTGTGAAAAATTGTCAGAGGATCTTTTTATTTTTATTTATTTATTTTTTTGCAGTACTCCTCATTTCCCTAAGATAAGTGAAACAAGAAACCCTCTAGGAAGGGTCTTTTTAAAGACAAAGTAAATGTTGGTTCCAAAGTCATTTTTCAAACCAGGAAGCAGAATATTTTTTAGGAAAGCATTGAAGTAGGGAAGTAGTTTTTTCTCACCTGTTGGTTAGTTATTTGAAAAATTCTGTACTAAAAACATTACCAGGCATATATATTTATGCTTCCTGTTTACGTGTCTCATGCAATCTGTAATTCACTCACTTAAAAAGCATGTGGAATTGTCAGGACTAAATAGCAGCCATATTTCTTGAATTTTTGTCCATGTACATGCTCTAGGGATAACCAAATGTGTGCATAATACCCCCTTGTCTGTTCTAAAATACATCTCCAATCTCTGGTATGAATTATATTGTTTAAATGTGTCTTCACTCAATTTTAGGAGAGTTTTTCCCAAGCCAGTTCTGAATTGAACACGTGTCGCATCTGTTTTCTGTTTGGGAATTTTGAATGCTTGGCACTTTAATTGGGATAGTTTTCTTTGGGATGAAATCATTTCAAATATTCGCTGAATCAAAACATTAGTCTCCTTTTCCAGTTTCCATCATAGATTGTTGGTAGGTTTCCCAGACCTGCTTTCTTGTGCTTCAGGGAGGGGCCCTCCTTCCCGTGGTGTGTAGATGAAACAGATGGGAAGCAGGCAGAAGCAGTCAGTATCTACTTGCTCAGTCTTTCCCCAGAATCTATTCCTTTGGAGATGTCACCTAACCTGAAGGGTCATTTGTTTGTGCTTGTTGATTTTAAAACTTTCAATTTCGGGCTGGTGAGATGGCTCAGTGGGTAAGAGCACCCGACTGTTCTTCCAAAGGTCCCGAGTTCAAATCCCAGCAACCACATGGTGGCTCACAACCATCAGTAACAAGATCTGGCGCCCTCTTCTGG
>NC_034598.1:3446282-3451654 GCF_900095145.1 Mus pahari | reverse complement strand
CTGTTGTTGTTCCACCTACAGGGTTGCAGCCCCCTTCAGGTACTTGGGTACTTTCTCTAGTTCCTCCATTGGGGACCCTGTGTTCCATCCAGTAAAAAACTGGAAATTTCAGTTTTAAAAAAACTTTCAATTTCATCCTTTCTGATAATTAGAAACATCTTTTTTTTTTTTTTTTTTAAATAGCCTTTTTTTTTTTTTTTTTTTTTTTTGTGATAAGGTCTCATGTAGTCCAGGCTAGCTTCAAACTCATTATCCTGGTCTCACATCACTTGCCATGATAAAATACCCTGGTAATAACTAATTTGGGATAGAAAAAAAATTTAGTTTTAACTTATAGTTCCAGGTTCAGTCAATTATTTCAGGGGAGTCAAGGCAGCAGGAACCTCTGTGTCTCTGGTCACACTATACCCACAGTGTGGAGCAATGAATGTGAATGCTTGGAATTTAACAATGAATGTGTGCATGCTTGAAATATAATACACTTTCTCTATTCTTGAAAGAGTCTAGGACCCCAACTTAACCAATGATACTGCCCCTGGTAGGTTAGGTCTTCTCACCTCAAAGAACCCTTAAGGCAAACATCACAGGCATGTCCACAGGCCAACTCAATCGGGAAACCCATCATTAAGACTTCCCGAGATAATTCTATTCCCATCACACTTGCTAAACAACCAAGAGTGAGCTTTGACTCTGCATCCTGCCTTCACTTCTAGTGTGCCAGCATTATTGGGGAATACTGCACACATGCTTTTTTCCAGTGCTGCAGATTATAGTACTAAGGGCTTTTGTGCACGCTAAGCAAGAAGTCTCTCAACTGAACTTAACTTCCAACTTATTTTTTAAAAATCTGAATGAGAACAGAAAACAATTTCCCCACCAATGAAGGTCTATAAAGCCACTGAGAATCCACACTATCCTTCTCTGTCTAGTACAATTAGAAATTCTTGAAGGCCTAGGTATTGGGAGACATGGTTAAGCGAAAATAATATGGTAACAAAGAAACATCAGGCAATACAGTAGACATGCTTTCTGGTGACAATCTAAGATTTTAGTTAAAAAGTAAAAATAAAAAAGAGTCACTTTGCTTCTCAGTGGGGATTTTTATGACTTTCAGTTTTTTGTCTATTACAGGAAGCTAGAAAATGTTAGTAATATTAAAGTTAATAATATTTCTGTGAACATGAAATTAATCATGCTTTTCAGTCCATGGGTTGTTTTGACATTTTAAACTCTTTAGACGACTGAGGCAAGAGAATATAGGCAAACACAGACCACACAGACTCAACAGCACTCTGACTCCTGACTAAGATATGTACGTGCATTTGGAGAGATGCTTCAACAGTTAGAAACACTTTTGCTCTTCCAGAGAGTGCAGATTTAGTTCTCAGAATTAGTAACCTGGTACTTCTGGCCTGCAAGAGTACCAGGAATGCACTTAGTACACACAAGCACACTGGTAAACAAAGCACTCATACGCATCAAAAAAAAGTCTAAAGAATAGTTTGAAATATATTCCATTATGTATAAATAGAAAATAAAAATGCACATAGAAAATTGATCATATTGATGCCTTCTTAAATATCCTATTTATGCCTCCAAATTGTCTCTTTGTTTATTCCTCTGTATTCTCTAATGTGTGTTCTTATAGTGTGAACAAAACTGTAATTTCTAAAGGAAACTCCCTTCTACCAAATCCAAAAGGCAGAAGGGACAAATGCATATGTGTAGTGCCTGCTGAAGTACTTTAGCACATGCTGGCCCCCAGTCCCCCTCTGTGTCACAAGTACCTGACACACATTTCAGAGTCCATGCCTACCTGCCGACTCACGGGTTTGCTTCCCTGCAGCTACTCATGCTACTTATAACCGTGTCATTTCCCTCCGTTTCTGTCTCTCTGTTCTTCCACTCTCTGCCCCACTTCCCCACCTCTGCATGGCCAGGTCTACTACTTTCTTTCCATGTTTTTTATTCTTTCAGATGTCTTTAGATGTATACTCCCTTATATCTACAACAGCAATCTTACCTTTAAACATCCCATGAAGCAGAACTATCCAGGAAGGGCATACATGAACCACTTTCCAAAGGTTCAAGCCTCTCCTGCCTAAATCAATCAAGATGCTGATTTAACTCTCCTGATGTATGGATCATTTGTTGCTGCTAGCTTCTGACACCCACCATATCCAACTCTAAAGTCTGACTTCTTCCCTCCACCTGCCGTGCTTCTTCAGTGTGATTCAGAACATCTCTCACTCTATTTGGCTCCTCGATACCCATAATATGGAAAGGCTCTGTCTCTCCGTTGGTACTCAGATACACAACATCTTAGAGTTGCCTGCTTAGTCCCTGTGAGTTGCTGTAACCTACTACTGCCTCCTAGCGCAGCTTCCTCCTGCAGCCTACTATTACTACAAAAGTCATACCAAGTACCAGGTAGCTTTTCTCCCTCTACAGTGTGCCTGTCAGACAGAAAAAGATGCCTCTCTTTTGTGGTTTGGAACATTTCTCTCTGGAAAATGGTCCTCTTGGGGATGCCCCAGATTGAAATTCTTGTCACCAGGCACTGACCCTTCTCCATCCTTGCTTTCTCTCCTTGTCTTCTATTCAAGACACCCCTAACCTGTATTTTCTAATGTCTTCCTCCCTGGATTCAGTGATTCTATTATATCCTGTGACAAATAGCTTGGTTCTCAGTATAGTGTAATCAATGGCCAAAAATTACACAGAAAGTTTTCAAATTCTTGAAGATTATAACAACTTCTACCTCCATATAGGCAAAATATCTCAAAAGTCTTTTATCTCTATGCTTTTTTTTTAACTTTCCACTCCTGAAAATATATCTGGATGCTTTTCTTGTACACTGCCCTCAAAATATCTCCTAAAACCATTGTTTAGACTCTCTTTAATCTCAGAATTTGTAAATTTACCGGGTGTGGTTTAAAAAAAAATCTATAAAATCTGTAAGAAAAAGTTAGCTTAAAATTGTAACAAAAGGTTTTTAGTTTTTAAAAAATCTGTATATCAGTAATCTTAATTTTCTACAACATATGTGTATGTAACTTGAATCAACTCTTGTTTAAGAAAGAAAATAGATTTGCTACAGCATATTGTATACATCACTTAGGTCTAACTCTTGTTTAGAGAAATAGATGGTAAAAGGAAAAGAAAAAGAGGGTGTGTGCCTGATAGACTCACCTTGAAGTAAATAGTAACCATGTGGTTTGCTGGCATCTTGGCTTATGACCCAATCAGGATAGAACCTGCCATGTGACTGGCAGTCATATTTACTAAGGTTAAAGGGGGTAATTACCATGTAATTTCACCACCATACTGATTAAGATGATCATGTGGAATAAACCAAGGAAGGCAGCAACCATAAACTGTTTCAGTCCTACTAGACCATCTGCTTGTCATAGTATCTCCTTTTAGAGTAAGAAAGTGGCAGCATATTTCCAAGATATTTTGGATTAAGATGGATTTTTGTATGATGACTTTTGTCCTGATACCAAAAGTTTTATATAAGGAACAATGTGTATTTGATGAATAAGGTTTACAAATTCCTATCGTCTAACAGAAATTGATTTGAAGATGTATGTATAACTTTTTGTCTTTGCTAACTTTGTTAAACTTTAATTATTTGGGTAAACTGGGCTATACACAAAACTATAATATTCTGTAATGGTACACTATGAAAGGACTAGGAAAGTAAGGGTCCCAGTCTATCTGTTGACTGTACTTGTGGTTTAAAGTTTTATTTTGAGGCTACAGGATCTTCAATTAAATCTTAAATTGAAGTTTTAAGACTCAAATGTAACATGGATAAAACTTTAAAATCCTAATCTTATAAAAACTACTCATGTATTATAAACTGTTAAAGATAAGACATGCAAGTTAAAGGTCAGTCACCTTGTAAATAATTAAATTCTTTAATGTGCTCAGAAATACACACATAGGGCTGGAGAGATGGCTCAGCAGTTAAGAGCACTGACTCCTCTTCCAGAGGCCCTGAGTTCAAATCCCAGCAACCACATGGTGGCTCACAACCACTCATAATGAGGTCAGATGCCCTCCTCTAGTGTGTCTGAAGACAGCTACAATGTACTTACATATAATAAATAAATAAATCTTTTTTTAAAAAAAAGAGATACACATGTAGTCATGCTAAGTACAAATGTAATTAATTTACAAGGACAAGCTTTATTTAGCCTTGTGTAGATGCTCTCATGGTTAAGCTTGAAGCAATATCTAAAAACAAGTAAAGTTTGTATAAAGTCAGGTATATTACGAGATTAGATGCTATCCTTCAAACTCCTCAGAAAGATCTGCTGAATATGGAATTTAAGGTGGTTAATGAAAAAGTTTCCCATGATAGACAGAAATGCCAGCATCCCTAAGGGTTCTTCCAAAGAAGATGATGGGGCACAAACTCTACCTGTCCACAGCAGGACCCTGCCCAAACTATGGACAAACAGGAAACTGGAGAATCGGCTACCCATCTTTGCCTAGCTAAGGTAGGACACCATCCACGGGTAAGTGTCTCAGATCTTCCGGGCCTGGGAGTCTGTCTTAGTTCCCATTTTATTGTCATGAAAAGATACCACATCTAAAGCATCCCTTATTGACGAAGACATTTACCGGGGCTGGCTTACAGTTTCAAAGGTGCAGTTCACTACCATCATGGCAGGGTGCATGACAGTGTTCAGACAGACGTGGTGCTGGAGAAGGAGCTGAGAGTTCTACATAGCAATTAACAAGCAGCAAAAGTGGACCACGTGTCACACTGGGCATAACTTGAACATATGATACCTCAAAGCCCACCCCCACAGTGACACATTTCTCCAACAAGGCCACACCCTCTAACAATGCCACTCCGTATGGGCCAAGTACCCATAGCTATCCAAACCACCACAGAGTGGAAGACTAATGTTCCCCTGAGTCCTCTATCCCCGATGAAACAATTGAGGTCACCATGGTAACCTCCATCCACGTAGTGGGTAAGTCTCTGCCATTTTCACGGACACAGAGGCCATTTAGAGTATACTTTCTGCTCAGACGTATCCTTCATGTATCTCCAGTGGTGTTGCTTGCAAGCTGTACCCTTTGCCATTTAGCAGTGGAAGGCAAATAACACCTTCTCATGAGGCTGCATTGCCATTTCATAAGTAGAAGCAGCTGCTTTTCCTACAGCTGCTAGGGCTCCTGAGAGGGGCAGGCTCGCAGACTGCTTTTCCTTGCTCACAGGCTTCATACTGCAGCCTGATAAACTCATCAAGCAGGGTTCACTGTGAAAAGCAAACTCACGCTCTTCTGCTGTTACCACTTTTACCACTGCTTGGTTTAAGAGAACTTGCTTTCCTTTTTTTTTTTTTTTTTTT
>NC_034598.1:3425297-3446212 GCF_900095145.1 Mus pahari | reverse complement strand
GCAAGACCAAGGGGCCTCTCTTCCCAGTGATGGCCGATTAGGCCATCTTCTGCTACATATGCAGCTAGAGACACAAGCTCAGGGGGTACTGGTTAGAGAACTTGCTTTTCAATGACTTCCCTCAGTAATCAGCCACCTATGTCTTATGGTAAATGATTGGATAGAAATTTATTCAAGTTGTGAGGGTGTAAGAATGTGAGTTAAGGTATGTAAGACCTGAGAAATGTTTCAGATTTCTTTCCCTACTGCTATGCTATTACTATAGTAAGACTTTAAAAGTTCATCGTTTTAGCAAACTAATCAATGTCATTCTGATAAGCTGTTAATCTAGCCTTAGCATAGTCACAGGCTCAGAATTTTTAATTTTCTTTGGTTATAGATAGATAAACATAGATCAGACATGTAGATGCACAGATAGATATGTCTGGACTCTGGAGAGAGGAAAATGTGTTCATGTTTTAACACAGAAGGATCATTTTGAGTCCATACACTTTTGCTGTGGCTAAAAGGTGTGGGTTTACTCCAGCTGTTTATAAACATCTTGTTAACTGCTTTTACTACAATGTGAACTTCAGTGCAGATTGCAGATACTGGTCATGCTAACATATCTAAGAGTTTTACGTCTTTTCATAAACTTTAAGGTTTTCATAAACTTCGTGCAACCTTCAGGTAGTTGTGACCTGTCAGAGGTCAGATAGACTCCAGACCAGTGCTCCTGTCATTCACCAGCTTAAGCTTTCTGTGTCTCCTGCCTGTCCTGAGAGAGGCTCTTTCCTTTCTCTACCTCTCCCAACTGCCAGGGCTGGAAGTTTCAAGTGGACACCCAAGATAAAGACTTTTTCCTAAGCTCCTTTCCTTTGCCTTCTGTCCCCAGTCTATACCTGTCTCAACAGATTTTGAGTCAGTTGATATTCACTATCCAAGAATCAACTGTGATGTGACAACTGAACCAAAACATCGTGCCAAGCCCATGTTGTCTTGTAGAACCAGAGCTTCCTTGACTTGATAAAAGCTGATGTAAACCAGTCTAGCCAGTATGATTGCTCTCTGTCTCTTTATGCTTGGTCAGAAATCCAGCTGTTCCCTAACATTACCTAGATCCTCTGCCCCTCGCAGCATGTGACTAGCATTTCAACCATCCACGGCCCTGACAGTGATGTTCTTATTTCAGCTGAGAAGCAGTTACAGAAGGGATTACATCACCCTCATCATCAACAAAAGACTGGAATGTCAAGTCCAAAGGAAACTTTCTTTCTCCAAATTCCCAAAGGCTGAAGGAACAAGTGGCTATCTGTGCTGCCTATTAACATAGCAGTGCACTCGGTCCTCCAGTCCCCTTCAGTATCACAAGTGCCTGTTACTCATTTCATGCTCCATCCTTGCATCCTGGCTCTTCTCACTTCCTCCCCTACCCTAGACTCCCTCCAACTCACAGACTTCCCCCACCCCCACCCTGCCCCAGCTACTCATTCTTATAACTCTGCTCTCTCTCTCTCTCTCTCTCTCTCTCTCTCTCTCTCTCCACCGCACCCCCCTGCCCGTTTGCTTCTTTCCTAGCCAGGTCCAGTCTGCTGACTAGCTGACTATATTCAATCTTCTACTTTCTCTCTCTGGTCCAGAATCTTTCAGATGCCTCTGGCTATTCTTTCTCTCCTATCTACAATAAAATCCATCCTCTTAACCATACCATGGAGTGGTCATGTCATCAGTTTATACATCTCAATGGAGTTTCTTCTGGTCCTGACAATATGTCAATATATGTTATGTTACATTATGTACTTGTTATATAACCTGCTTTATCATGATATAGATATAGATATAGATATAGATATAGATATAGATATAAATATAGATATAGATGTGTGTGTGTGTGTGTGTGTGTATGTGTCAAGAATACAAACCTACATCATAATTATGGAAGAGTTAGTATTTTGTTGAATTAATAAAGTATAATTTCTTTAATTTGTATAGAGAGTGTATGTTTAGAAAGTTATTTAAGGACTAAAGTGGGCATCTTAAAACTTACAGTGTGTAGATGACAATGTTTAAAATCATGCCTTAAAAGACATAAAATTGCCAATTCCATGTATCTATCTGTCCCTTTCTTTCCTTTCAAAGGGCACATAGCAATGGGAATCATTGACCAGCTTCACACTTGTGACTGAAGAGAGGAACGAGAAGGGCATTTCCTTAGTGGTATGTTTTCTAGATGTATCTTTAGCATTTAGGGGAATCATATATTCAAGTAGACTGTCACCATCACAATCTTGATCTGTAAAGTGGTTCAAATTCTTATCTACCAATGCTTTTCCTTCCAGAAAAAAAAATCTTCTTGGGTCTTTTGAAGCCACAAGTATTTGGAGACAAAGTTGCTTTGACTACATTGAATCTTTTCATTGGTTCAAGATTGAAAACTTAGACTAAACTAAAAATCATTAATTGACAGCAAACATCAGACTTTGCTCTGATTAACGTGTAAACAGCAAATTTTCAATATTGTCCTCAACTAACAGGAATGGAAGTTCTCCCAAGTTATAGCTGGTTCTGGATCAAGGAAAAAAAATCAATTCTTGGAATATACACTGTAAGAAAGTGCTTGAAGCATGGTCAGTTATAAAAAAAAATACAGAAGTCAATGACCAAGTGTGGTATAGTTTAAACATTAGAATAATGACAGTAGTAGATAAAATGGAAACTTATGAGTCTATGCTAATACACAGTACAAAGCTCGAAGAGAAACTGGGTATCTATGAATAGAATTCATATTCTTCATAGTACACATAGAGAACAATAGCTTCACAGCAAAGAAGCCTGCTCATGCCACCACCAACAAGCTATCTAATAGAACACATCCAGACTGAGAAAAATAAGACCATCTATGAGCTGGTGCTCTGTGAGCTGGTACAGCTCCTTGGAATACTCCTGTGAAAGACACAGCTGACTATGTCTTGAACTATAAACAGACATCAGATGAGCTCACATTGAATGATGCTCTATGAGAGCAGAGTATCAGATGACTTCTGCTTCTGTCACAGAAGTAAGATCGAATACATTTATTAAGATTTGCACATCTGGCTTGTTGTGTTCCACAGATAATAACTGAGGACATGTGTGCTTAGCTCTGGTCTAGATTCTGGAGATTCATCTTCAGCCGAGAGTGGGACAAAACTTTGTCCTCATGGAACTCATCCCAGAGTAGGTAATCTGATATTCCACTAGTAGAAAAAGAAGGTGATGTTTAAAGCTGAACAATGTCATGAAGAAAATAAAACCAGCACAAGTGAAGACTTAGAAATCTGTTTTAACATTATCCACACTCTACAGTGTTTTTACAATATAGGCTCAGAATTCTGCCACTCATTACAGAAAGAAATGGAATCTGCATATCCACCCTTAAATTCTGTCAGACTTTTGTGACTCATTCTTCTGTCAGCACACAGGGGAGTAAAAGTTGTAAGGCTTAAGATGCATTGGCAAAGACTACAATACAGGTTCCTCCTAGGTCTCTCTGCTGGGACGATTGCTCTTTGTACCAAACCAAGGTATGATGAAGTCAGACAACAGAAAGAGGTCATGCACAGATGTACTAGCCAGTAGCCCGATGCTGTCAGAAGACCAGTACGGATGCCCTGTTTCTGGGGAAGTTTCCAATAGAACTCCAAATTTTGGCTGTTTATGGCTGCAAATACTTAGGGGATCCAGAATCAGACCCAGTCAACATCCAGAGCTATGAGAGATAATGACAAAATGAGTGTTGTCTTTTAAAGTCACAAAGTTTTGGTATGATTAGCACAAGATAACACCATCATCTTCATCAATAGAGTGCTCATTAAGAATGTAGATTACTGAAAAATGAGTGGAATAGAAAGAGAAATACACGAGATGATGGGGAGCAAGGCTTAGTGACCAGCCTTAGTCCAGAACCCATCCCACCTTTCAGGAGAGGACCTTCAACAGGCGACTGAGAAATGAATATGTGGTACATATGTAAAAAGGAATATGATTCTGCTATGAAGAAAAAGTACATAAAATGGATGAGCTTGAAAAGCAAATATCAAGGAAGGAGATCTGAAGTCAGAATAAAACAGAACCCACACATTTTCCCTCATGTAGAGAATCGTGCCAGCAATGCACACACGGATGCATGCAAGCAGATATAATATAGGCATTCTGTTGTAGGGTTTAGAAGGGAGACCAGGAAAGCGCAATGCAGGGTGATGAGCGGCACTCAGTCAGGAGGACAATCGCAGAGAGTGCGAAACTACTGTCATTGAGGTTTCAGTTCTGTCCAACTTTTTACTTCGTGTGTATGGTGGGCAAGCTCATTGAGATGTTGTAGATGATGAAAGTCTAAAATCCCAAGTGAAGCTCCTGGCTTCAGAATGTCCAACCTAATTGTATAGATGCCTGAGTTTGTGACTGGGCAAGGGTTTTTGATTTTGTTTGTTGTTGTTGTTGCTGTTGTTGCTGCTGCTGCTGCTGCTGTCTTAGTTTTTCGAGACAGGGTTTCTCTGTATAGCCCTGGCTGTCCTAGAACTCACTCTGTAGACCAGGCTGGCCTCCAACTCAGAAATCTGCCTGCCTCTGCCTCCCAAGTGCTGGGATTAAAGGCATGCACCACCACCACCTGGCTGATTTTGTTTTTTGAGTGGCTACTTTAATCTAGCTGTGTGATTTTTTTTTAATTCATTAAAGTAAAGTGATTTTATTAAATTAATTTTTTTTAAAAGCAGGGGACTGGAGAGATGACCAGTTGTTAGGAGCATCTGTTCTTACAGAGAACCCAATTTGATTTCCAGCACCTACTCATAATGATTTCCATCTGTTTGGACTCCAGTTTCAGGGGATCTGATGCCCAGGCCTCCATGGGCACCAAACACACATGTGGTGCACATATATACAGATAGGCAAAACACTCAGACACAAAGTACTAACATGAATAATCTAAAATAATCTTGCTACATTCTGACTGGTTATAGATTTTAGATTATAGATTATATAATTTATAATCTCATCAGCCTCACCTCCCAAATGCTAACACTATAGGTTACTATGCCTGTGCCCTGAAAAGCACAGACATTATAAGGTTATTAATGAGCACAGAATGTAGAAAACCTATTTCTCAGTGCTCTTCTGCTCAACTAAAAAAAAAAAAAATCTCAGCTTCTGACACTCTCTCTGGTTCTCTCTCTCTCTCTCTCTCTCTCTCTCTCTCTGTGTGTGTGTGTGTGTGTGTGTCTCCACTCTCTCTTTCTCTCTCTCTCATTCTCTCTCTCACATACATAAGCACATACACATACACACACACACACACACACACACACATGCACGCACGCACGCGCGTGCGCGCATGCATGCACACACATACGCATGTCTTTCCTCTCTTAGGAAAAAAGAATCTGTATATTCCAAGAATCTTAGATGATATAAAAACACAGCAACTGCCAGGCATGAATCTCTATTGAATACTCTCTAAACAGATTTGTTGTGTCTAAATAGATATTTATTTCTTAAAGCTGAGCTAAATTGCTTTTAAGGGCATTTTCTTTGTTAGCATTATACATGATAATAAACCATGTACAGCTTTTTTTTTTAACTAAATGTTGCATTGAAATAAAATCAAAGTCAAATGAGGAAAAAAGAGATGACTTCCCCTGCATCCTAGACATTCTGTCTCAGGACTAATAAACAGAAAGGGGTGTCTGTGCCTTTTCACCAGCATCCTCTCAGCAGGCACTTGCAAAGCAAATGTCAGGGGAAAAGAGGAGATTATCTGCTTTTCTATATGTAGAATGTGTTCATTATTGAAACTTAGAACCATGTTTCCACCACGTGAGACCTGGGGATCAAACTTAAATAATCACGTTTGGTGCTTTTACCCAATAAACTGTCTTGCCAGTTCAAATAGGACATTTTAAAGAGTGGCTTTCAGGAATATTAAATTCCTACTGTATACGCATTGGTTTGAGGCAGGCTACCAACATCAGGAAAGGATGGGGTCATGGGAAGTTAAAGGAGCCTCTCATCCATAGTCTGACTGAGCCTCCCGCCAGCTGAGATGTAAAAATGACCACACAGTTAACAATATTTTTTGTGAAAGTTGCTACCATAAAATATTATCCACTTGGGCTGGAGAGGTGGCTCAGAGGTTAAGAATACTAATTGTTCTACCAGGTTCAATTTTTAGCACCCACATGGCAGCTCACAACTGTCTGTAGTTCCAGTTCCAGAGGATTTGGCACCCTCATACAAACATTCATGCAGGCAAAACATGAATGAATATAAAAATGAATAAATCTTAAAAATAAATAAAAAGAAAGTCATTGTGTTAAGAAAAAGCAACCAAGGTTGAAAAGTTTTTTTTTTTTTTTTTTTTTTAAGATTTACTTATTTATTTTATATATACGAGCACACTGTAGCTATCTTCAGGCACACCAAAAGAGGGCATCAAATCCCATTACAGATGGTAGTGAGCTATTAGATGGTTGATGGGAACTGAACTCAGGACCTTTGGAAGAGAGTTAGTGCTCTTAACCACTGAGCCATCTCTCCAGCCCCTGAGAAATATTGTTAATCATCAAAGCTGGCTGTACGTAGAAACTTACCGCTTTGTTAAAAGATATTATCCATTTTTATCTTTAGGTGGGAATAGTGGCACACACTTTTAATTCCAACATTTGGGAGGCAGAAGCAGGCCCATCTCTGAGTTCCAGACCAGCTTGGGCTACATAGTGAAACACTGTCTTAAAACCATAATTTAGAAAAACATAGGCAAAAATCTAAAATATTTATAATCTCATCATTCACTTGAACAGTTAACTATGTCTTTTTCCACTTTGGCAGTATCTATCTTGTGTATTATTTTTCCATCCATAATTCACATATGACACATATGACACATATTATCACATCCTGGATTTAACTTGTATTTCCCTAAGAATTGTTGAACATCCATCCATGTATTTGACGACTATCAGGACCCTGAAAGATCCTTGTGTCCATTGATGTGATTTCAGTTCCAATCTTTGTCCAGATATGTTCTGGATGCCAGGCCATTATAAGACACAAAGTTTACAAATATTTTTATTTTTATAAAATAAAATTAAAATCTTCTAATTTTTTGCTAATGTCTTTTGATATACAAAATTTTAAACTGTGATTTTCATTTTATGTATGTTGTTTACTGCTTGTACTTTTAGTTTCAACCTCAGAACACACTGTCAAATCCAAACTTATGATTTATAGCTTTGTTTTCAGTGTTATTATTTTAGCTCCTATGTTTTTGTAGCTGGTTAATTTTTTTAAGTTAAAAACAGTCTATTTTGTGTATATGAGTGTTTTGCTTTCATGTATGTCTGAATACCACTGTGGACCTGGTGCCCCTGGAGGCCAGCAATGGGTGCCACATCCCCTAGAACTGAACTTGGATCATCTCTTGGCCAGCAGGCCTGGGCGAAAGGAGAGAACCTGGTCCAGCCAGGTCTGTCCAGAGCTGAGCATAATGGTGTGTGTCAGGGACAAAAAGAAACATACCTGGCCGAGCAAGAATCTTGTCAAAGCAGGAACTCATTTTATTAAACTAGGCTCTTGCTTATATAGAGAGGGCAAGGCGGTGGGAATAGGGGTATGGGGTGGGATGATGTATGTGGTGGTGTGAGATGACAGGGGAATGGGGTGATCTCACGGGGCCTATGAGAAATTGACACATCAGCGGTAGCTAAACAGAGGCAGTCTCATTCAGGTAGGTATGTAGTGCTGAGTCATTCTCAAGCAAATGACAGGTCTCAAAAATCAAGCCAGGCTCAGGTTTGTACTCAAGGCCCAAACCAAGACCAAATAGGGCCCCAAAGACTTGCAGATGGTTCTGAGCACGATGTGGGCATTGATAACTGAACCTGGGTCCTCTGGAAAGCCAACTAGGGCTCTTAGCTGCTGACCCATCTCTCTAGCCTTGGTAGCTGATTCATTTTAAGTTAATGTATATATATGAGAGAGGGACTTAACTCCCTTTCTTTTGAGTAGAGATTCCAATTGACCCTCATTATTCATTGAAGAAACTTCAGGGCCCCGATGACATGGTGGAACATGCCCTAAACTAACTTAGCACTTGTTCAGGCAGATGCAAAATGATCTCTGTGGGTTTCAGGACAACCTGGTGTACAGAGCAAGCTCCAGGACATCCAGGGCAATGTAGAGAGCAAAGGGCTCTCTAATAGGCCCTGGTCGGTCCTGCTCTCTCCCCTTCCCTCTCCCTTGCAAACCTTTAGATTAGATTCCTAAAGCTAGCCCTCAAGGTCTAGTCCCTTAATTGGCCACTTCCTTATGCTTGACTAAAACTTCAAGGTCCAACTATCAAAACACCAAGGTCGAGCCATCAAAATTCATTATTTGCCTACACTGGCTAACATGTCTAACCATGACTTACCAATTTTTTGTAACAGGACATCCCTTTTTTTTTCTCCTTAAAAAACACTGTTGCTGAAACACTTGCTGCTCTCTTTTGTGTTATCCAAAGCCAGTGCCTCCCCACTCCTCATCCCCCTCCCAACTGAATGGCCTTGGGAGTCTTGTAAAAAAAATCAACTTGAGAGGCACTGAGTTGGAAACCAGCATGGTCTACAGGGCAAGTTCCAGCATAGCCAAGGATACACAGAAAAAGGTGTCTCAAAAACACAAATAAATTAATTAATTAATACAGTGTGAGGAGCGAGTTTGGCCATGGCCCCAAGATAGTGACCGGGACTGCCACCAAGTCTAATCGACTGACAACTGACTTCCTCATATCCCTCAAGATAGCCATGTCCGTTAACCTGCACTGCACCAATGCACCACGACGAAAGATCAGATGATGTGACGAATGTAGTCCTGTGCCAATGAACTGGGCCTATGTGGAATGAGGTGATCGGGAGTAGACTAGAAAGTATAAAAGGGGATGGCCAAGAGAGGTCGGGGGATCTTTTTACTGCACATAGTTATGTTGCTGAATAAACTGCTTTGAGAAGGACATCGGTTTCATTGCTTCTTTTCAGACGCTTGGAGACGGTAGTGACAAATGGTGGCCCATACGGGGAAGTGACGAGTCCAGAACTCTCAGCAGTCAGGGTAGCCGGCTGGTAAGCTCCCAGGTAAGTGCTATGATTCAAGTTCTCGGTTAGAGACGATTCAAGTTCTCAGATTAGGGACTATTGGGGTTCTCAGAGTGAGACAATTAAAGTTAAGAGCAAATTTTGAAGACTTGGGAGTTGTGGTTTTTCAGTTTGTGTACACTCACCCCCAAATTGTAGTCTTTCAAGTCATGTGCATTGCATGTTGGATAAGACAGAGAAATTATTAACAAATAAGTATTTTGTGTGTATTTAGTGGTTGCTTTGTATTGAGAGAAAAGCTTTGAGGTGTGATTAAATCGTAAACTCTAATTCTATTTGGGAGAAACAGGAAAAAAGGTGCATTTAATCTCTAGCTAAAACTGCATAATTTTTCAACTTTTACCCTTAAATTATAATTTCAAGATGTTTAGACATACTGTATCTTGTGTTTGTGTACCCCCTCCCTGATATTATGGTTTATTCCTTAATGCCTTTTAATTTGGATATAATAAGCTTGTACTTTAGCTTTTGGTTGCTATCTTGCCAAAATAAGTGTTACTGTTTTTCAAGCTTGATCCCCTTCCCCAATTGTCTTATTTAAAGAGAAAATACTTCTGAGTCAGAGCCTGTATTTTGGTGTAAGACTTGGGATATTTTTTATAAAAGTTTTTGAATTGTATTCTGAATCTTTTAATTTAATTTCAGATATTCAGTATGTGGTTAATTCGTTAGCAGTGCTAGTAGTGGTGGGGAAGGTGAATTTTCGATCCACTATAGGGAATTTGTTAAATAAGTTGCAATCCTTAATTTTAAATAGAAGTTCTCCATTTTTTTGTCCAATACAATTAGCCTCTGGTGCTGACCCTAGGGAGAGATTAGCCATTGTGCTCTTTACCTTGAATTTTTTGAATAAAGATAAAAATGTTTTGACAGCTGCAGAACGGTTTGCCAAACCCGAGGCATCCTACAAAGTCACAGTCATGTGGAAGGATGTTCTGAGTGGATGATGGCATGGGCCCGATCCTGTGTTGATCTGGGTGAGAGGGTCTGTTTGTGTGTCTCCACAGGATCATCGCCAGCTGCTGTGGGTTCCGGAGTGATTGACGAGGGTAGTTTAAGATGGACGAAGGTGCCCTGATGAAGCTGCTCCTGGGGGTGATGATGCTGCCTGCAGTGATGACTGAAGATCTACAATGAGGAATCATGTCAGTGTTTCCCAAAACCACTGCCGTTGACCCATTCAGCTCGTTTTCCTCACCTTTTTACTTCTAATGCATCCTTGCATTTACCCTTTTTGCCTGGTGATGAAGATATAGCGAGGGTTAAGGAACCTTTAAAGTTAGGCCTGAGAGGATTATTGTGTTTTCAATTAATATATAATACTTTTCAAGATAGTGCTTGCGTGCAAATGTATAAATGGGAGTTGTACAGATCTTTCTCCTTTGAGTATGTTGATGGGTGGGGCGTGGGGAAATGCTAGCTTTTATTGGAATGGATTTGTATTATTTGAGCTTTCTGTTATTCAATTTGCTTGTGGGAAGAATGTATCCTTTAAAGCCACGCCTGTATACATTTGGCCTCCTTTTGTATTTTTAGTTTATAATGGTAGTTATTTTGATGATGTTGTAGAATGTAAGGAGGATAGTTGTTTTTATAGTAATGCTTCTATGTTTTCTTTAGCTATTGTGACCAGAATGCCTAGNTNTGTACCATGGCCCATGCAGGCCCTTTCGGTTATGACCTTGTTTAGACCCAAAAGGTCAATTCCACTTGGGTGAATGTTTCCATGGCTGAAGGACTTGCAAATTGGATTGCCACCTCTATGTCACCTAGAAGAATGGGCCGGTATTGGTGGATTGGCACTCTGCTGTGTGCTAATCAGTGTCCTGGCCTTTTGGTGCATCTGCCACATGCAACATCGCCATCGCAGGGCTTAAGCTCTGTTGATACAAGCCTTTGCAGATGTGGAGATGGGACAATCTCCTCAAGTGTGGCTTGGTATGCTAAAGAAGTAGTCAATGATGGGTAAGACTCCCTGGGCATGTTACCAACCTAAGACAGGGATCAGACCACTGCTGTCTGTCTCCCGATGACGGGTAAGGAGCATTGTTGCAGGGGTCAACCTAAGACAGGCATTCTCTCTGCCAAATTAAAGAATAAGGGGGAGATGTGAGGAGTGGGTTTGGNCGCGGCCCCAAGATGGCACCCGGGACTGCCACCAAGTCTAACGACTGACAACTGACTTCCTCATATCCCTCAAGATAGCCACGTCCATTAACCTGCAATGCACAGATGCACCACAAAAAAAGATCAGATGATGTGACGAATGTAGTACTGTGCCAATGAACTAGTCCTACGTGGAATGGGGTGATGGGGAGTGGACTAGAGGGTATAAAAGGGGATGGCCGAGAGAGGTCGGGGGATCTTTTTACTGCACATAGTTATTTTCCTGAATAAACTGCTTTGAGAAGGACATTGGTTTTGTCGCTTCTTTTCTGCTGGTCGGAGATGGTAGCAACAATATAGATGCATGTCTTTTATTCATTTGATATAAACATATGAAAATATCACATTGTGACTACTATAGCATAGCTGTCAGGTTTGAAATCAGAACTCTTCCAATTTAAAAAAATTTTTTTTGAGCTATCCAAACCCTGTAAAATTCCATGTGAAACTGAGGGTGGCTTTTCTAATTTTATAGGGGTTGCCCTGGATCTACAGATTTCTTTGAGTAGTATTGGAATTTTAGGGTTAATATTTTCCAGTCCACAAAGATGGGACTTTTTTGGTTTGACCATTTAATTTGGTTTATCTGTATTTCTTTCAATACTTTTGTAGTTTTGGTATACAAGTAAATTGACTTCCTTGGCTAAATCTACCTCTAATATTTTATTCTTTTGGATGTTATAGCATATATAATAGTTTTGTTAACATATAGTTTAGTCTATATCGACCACTTTATTTATTAGCTCTAGTAGAGTTTTTCACATATTTGTTTCTTTTGGAACCTTATACATGTGTATAATGTATTTTGACTGAAACCATTCTCTCTCCCCACTCCTACTCCTCCTTCACCACTCCTTCCCTCACATCTCTGTCCCAACTGTGTGCTCCTTTTTTTTTTAAAAAAATTATTTTTCCTTACTGAGTTCAGTTTATACTCTACAGAGTGCATGGGTGTAGGGTCTTCCACTGGAGATAGGCAATAATATATCAGGGGCCATATCTCTGAAGAAAACCAACTCTCTATCTCCCAGAATCAACTACCAGCAACTCCTCAGTTAAGGGTGGGGCTTTGTGAGACTCTCCCCATTCCTGTTGGAATGTTGACTGACCAGATCTTGCATAGTTCTGTCAGAACTACAGCTTTTGTGGGTTCATGGTCCAACAGCCCTGTATATCCAGAAGACACTATTTTGCAGCAGTCCACTCATCTTCTGGCTCTTACAATCTTTCTCTTCCCTCTTCTGGGATGTTCCATAGGTCTTGAGGGTAGGAGGTGAGATATAAAAGAAGTCCCCGTTTAGGGCTAAGAACTTTCCTGTAACTTATCCTTTTCACTTTGTCCAGTTGTGTCTCTGTATTATTCTCTGTCTACTACACAAAAGAATCGACTCTAATGATGGATGAGAGTTGCACTAATGCATGACTATTAAGACCAGTATTTAGAAGATAGCTAGATACTATGTTCATTTAGTAGAACTACTACTGTTGATTCTTTCCCAGAGCCTATGAATTCCTAGCCATGGATTATTTGTCAGATTTATAGCACCAGACATGCAATTTCTCCTGTGGTATAGGTCTTAAATACCTATCCAAGTGACTGGTAACTTTCATAACATTCATGCCATTATTGAACCAAGTGATTACATGTTTTGATATATCTTTCTGAGCCAGTGATTATTGCAACTTGCAAGGTTCATATCTGGGTAAGATCACTGATGACTTACCATCTAGGAGCCTGTATGGTAACTTCTAGGACTATGGAGTTAGCCAACAAAGAAAGAACATCCAGATCAGTACCAGTTTGATTTTCTTTCTGTCCTGTGACCAAGGTGTGGTATGTCCTAAACAATAGGTCTTACTATTGAGTTCTGGTGGACAACTAAGACCCATCACAATAACTGTATTATATTGGAGGGCTTTGAAACTTTCTGGTCAGAATCTTTGACTTTTTTTCTACAGGATCATTTCATCTGCCAACTATTTGACTTATCTCTTCCCAGATTGATTGCCCTCTCTTCTTGCCTAATTGTATTGCTGGAACTTCCAATACAACTGGAAATAATGATAACAGAAGCAGACATTCTGTTTCCTAGCTAAAGAAAAGGTGTTCTGTCACATGTTAAGTCATCCTGGAGGTACAGGAACAGATTCCTCCAGGCTTCTCCCTTGTAAGTGCTTCTGTTACCACTCAAGTTCATTTCCCCTTTATTGTGAAGTTTGTTTGTTTGTTTGTTTGTTTGTTTATCTTTGGATTCTTCAAAAAAATGATGTATTTTTTATGTATGAGTGGAACTTTGAGATGACCTGGAGATATATTCATCTCTTGTTTAATCTTGTTCTGTATGAAGTTGGTATTGTTTCTACTTTTGGACAAGGAAACTAAGTTTAGGAAATATGCCTAATGTCATCACAGAAGTAGTAGGTAATTGAGCCTAGGTTTAGTGGTCCTCAGGCTGCTAAGATAATCTTGTTTAACTAGTATTACACAGTTTTTTTTTCCTAATGTCATTTGGCTTCAAGCAGATGTTCTGGAAAACGTCTTTTTTTCTATTACATTTTGTTTGTCTTTTTTTGTATGGGGGGGCACGTGTCACAGTGCATATGTGGAGGTAAGAGGACAATCTGTGGGAATCGGTTCTCTCCTTCCACCAGGAGGATCCTGAGAACTGAACTCAGGTCATCGGGTTTGACAGCAGATGCCTTTACCCACTGAATCGTCCGTCTCACCAGCCCTGAAACAAGCCTGGTCTTAGAGTACCTTAGAGTTTCTATGGTAAAACCCAGAAAGCTCATTTTCCTAGTAATTATACCTCAAGAGCATGCAACTTTGTTATTTTCATTAATTGCTGTCCTATATAAACAAAAAATCTCTGCTGGAAGATTGCTAGCAAATGTTCAAAAAGACAGTAAAAGAAGAAGGTGGAGACAGTGGCTGAGGATAGTGAAGGGCTTTCAAAGAGTGAAGAAAGCCAAGGGTGACTTGGATCTATCCAACCTGACATCCACGGCTGTTAGCTAATTCTATGGCCTCCCAAAGTCATACTTCGGAAACCTCATCCCCAACGCAGTGATTCTGTGCAGTAGGAGCTAAAGGGAGGGAGTCGTTTAGATCATGAGAACTCTACCCTGTACACAATAGCTACAATGTACAAAGAACCTTTTGGAAAAGGAAACATTCCAGCAGTCCACTTACTGCTTTCTACTTGAAATACATCTTTCATTGCCTCTGCTGCAATGTTAAAACTTGACCCTTGGGCTGGAGAGATGGCTCAGTGGTTAAGAGAACCAACTGTTCTTCCGAAGCTCCTGAGTTCAAATCCCAGCAACCACATGGTGTCTTACCACCATCCGTAATGAGATCTGACGCTTCTTCTGGTGCATTTGAAGACAGCTACAGTGTACTTAGATTATAATAATAAATAAATCTTAAAAAAAAAAACTTGACCCTTTAAAATGTTTCCCCCTTTCTGGCTGTCACAATGTAAAGCTTCATCAATAGAAGATGCTAGAGGGAAGAATGAAGTTTTTCTCTTGGAGGTTTTAGTGTATTCTCATGAGGTCTCTGCCGCCTCCTGACTTCTCCAGCCAGAGCTCCCACATCACCCTCTGTCAACTGGCAGGACCATGCAGGGCACAGAGGTCAGCAGCATAGTGGCTAGAGGCGTCTCTTTATGCTCTGAGCAGCTCAGCTTGTCTCTGCTAGCTTCTCCCAGGGGATGCCTTTTCTGAATTGCTTTCCTTAGAACTCCAGAGGACAGCACATTTCCAGCAGGTTCCTCTGTAGTAATCTAGGGAGTCCTTTGCATTCTACAGAGGTGCAGTGTGTCCTCCACAGTCTAGATCTCAGTTCTCAGGCCTGGCATAGGAGGTGGGCGGTCCCATGACACTGTCTCAACTGGGGATGCTGACTGCTTCCTAAATAGATGTCTCCTGCGGGGCTTTGTTAGGTTTTGCTTAAGACCCCTCTCTCTCTCTCTCTCTCTCTCTCTCTCTCTCTCTCTCTCTCTCTCTCTTGCTTTTGCTCTCCCCCTCTCCTCCTCCCCTTCCCCTTCCCCATCTCCATTCTTCCCTCCCCTCCCCCCAATCTCTTTCAATCCATAATTACCCCAATCCTCTTACAAATTCTGTCTCTTGCCTGGACCCTGAATACAGGTAAATTTTGCTTTCTGATCTTTGTATTTTCTCAATAGCAACACTCAGTATGGTATACCAATCGCAACTTTTAAAAAGATAAATGTCTATTGAATAAATGTTTAGATATGAGGAAGAGTATGCCATACTTAACGGTCAATACACAATGGACATACTGGCACATGCCTGCAATCACAACATTCAGCAGATTGAGGTAGGGGATCACACATTCAAGGGCAGCATGGTGGGGCTGGGGCAGGGGTGGGAGATAGGAGAAAAAGATTTAAAGACATACTATTGATTTAGGTCATAATGATCTTACAGATTAGGAAAGGCAAAAGCATTTCATCTTTAAATCCAACTGTGACAAACCAGATTGTCTCTCTGGATTAATGAGGACTTAAAATCCAGAACGGAATCTGGTTTGTCAGGCTCAGTATAAGGCAGGGAGTGGTGGGAGCACATTCCTAGTTATCAGCTAAAGGTCATGCCTTGGACACTTCACCCCCAATGCAACAACGTTGGGAAGTAGGTGCTAAAATAGGAGGAGGGGAAGACAGATGTAAGAACTTTGTCCCCTTAAGTGGTTTTAGAGATTGATTTTAATTATAAATGTCTGTGTGGGTCTTGAATGAGTCTGTGCACACGTGTTTACAGGTGCATCCAGAATCCAGGAGAGAGCATCAACTCTCAGAGCTGGAGTTACAGGTGATTATAAGCTACCTGAAATCCATCCTATTGTGTATCATGCTATGTTATGTTATACTACATTATATTGTGTTATCTGTTTGTTTATTTTGAGATGGAGTCTCTCTGCATATCTCTGGCTGACCTGGAACTGGCTTTGTAAAGCAGGCCTAGCCTTGCCTTGAACTCAAAGAGATCCACCGGCGTCTGTGTCCCAGGTAATAGGACTCAAGGTGTGTGCCACCACACCCAGCTCCAGCCTTTTAAATAAGAAAAAGACTTCTGAAATACTAATGAGGTGTGTGCTCCTGGTCTTTGCCCAGGGTGGGTTGCTTGAGTAGTTGTTATGACATCACTTTCTCACACAACCTGTAACATTAAGTGTAAGTTTAAAAAAAAAGTCAAGCTGGTGCAGGAGGCTGAGGCAGGAGGATTGTGAGTGTGAGGTTGGGCTTCTCACTTTTTTAAATCAGTGGTTGGTTTTGCTGGTTCCCGGTGGCTTCCTCTCTGGAAGAGAGAGGCCTTTGTCAGGTAGAAGGAGGGTTTGTTTGTTTGTTTATTGTTTTGGGTCAGGGTCTCACTATGTCCTAGGCTGTCCTGGAACTTGATTTTTCTGTACCCACTCCTGAGAGCAGACTAGCACCTCACCCAGCATAGTTTTGAAGACATTCACTGCTTCTCCACACCTGCACTGAGCAGGCAGTCTCAGTGAACAGCTAGAGTTTGAGCTCTGTCTTAGTCAGGGTTTCTATTCCTGCACAAACATCATGACCAAGAAGCAAGTTGGGGAGGAAAGGGTTTATTTGGCTTACATTTCCACATTGCTGTTGCTCACCAAAGGATACAGGACTGGAACTCAAGCAGGCCAGGAAGCAGGAGCTGATGCAGAAGCCATGGAGGGATGTTCTTTACTGGCTTGCCTCCCCTGGCTTGCTCAGCTTGCTCTCTTATAGAATCCAAGACTACCAGCCCAGGGATGGTCCCACCCACAAGGGGCCTTTCCCCCTTGATCACTAATTGAGGAAATAGCCCACAGCTGGATCTCATGGGGGCCTTTCCCCAACTGAAGCTCCTTTCTCTGTGATAACTCCAGCTGTGTCAAGTTGACACAAACCTAGCCAGTACAAGCTCTGAGATTTTGAGTGCCATATGGCTGGGCAGTGACCCTTGAAATATTGAATTCTGAAGAGAGAAAAAGGTGACATGTTAGATAATACACAACTGATGCTAGAAACTTATCAATAAACCCAACACATCACAACATTAAAAATATAGTCTTAGGTTACAGTCACAGTTTGTTTGTCATGTTCCTAAACACAAACCACTGGACACAAGGCAGAACAGCCATTCTATCTGTTCATAATTTTGTGTGTGTGGGGGGCAGTTCTTTGTTATTTTTAAAAGAAAATATAGCATCATATAATTCATATACCCATTTCAATATTTAGAATAAAATACTCTTAAATTATTAAGAACAAATAGACTATCATCTAAGACTGCACCCTCATTTATTCAGTCCAGACTTTATGGAGCTGGGAGCCTAAACCAGGCCTTGTGCTTGGTTGGCTGGCAGGCACCCTCCCACCCCTTACTCATAATTCTATTCAAAGATTCAGAAGTAGCAGCCATAGGTCAGTGTTCCAGTTCCCTTAAATCTCAATTTCACCATATTACTTGAGTTCCTGGAAAGAGCTCTCCACTCTCCATTATGTATATTAACATGTTCTACATCTGGCCAAAATAAAAATTCCTTCAACTCTAATATGCGGTTCTATTCTACTTTCAACTACAAAATTCGCAAACAACTATTTGCTATCAGACTCAGTGCTTTATGGATATAAACTTGAAAATTAGTCTAACAATTATTTCATTTACAGAAAAACCTCCATCAGTACCCCAAATTAAACTGTACATTCAAAAGACTCTTTAGGTGGGGATTCACCTTAGCAAGGTGCTTCTGTTTGTTAAAAAAATTGACTACTAGAAAACATGCACCATTTTACCCTTTTTCTATAGGGAGACACTGCCATCGTGTGGCAGCATAGTAGAAAAGCAACAGAGCAGCTGGGAAGGCTGTGAACTCCTTAGTGAATTTCCCACTCTAACATTTACATTACCATGACCATAAACAGTAATCATTTTCCTTGACCCACTTGATCATCTTTTCCTTGAGAGTATGATTAGTCAATTACTAGCAAATTAGTATTTCTATAAACTTGCCAAAATTTATTCATATCCTCCAGGAAACGAAGCCTCGGAAGACTGCTTCTGTATGTCTATTGATTTGAAATCAGAAAGCATCAAATTGCAACAAAAGTTCGAAATCATCCCATCTGGTATTAACAAAAATACATGAAGTGGACAACGTTTTTCTCACACCATTTCACTTTTCTCCACCATTACCTTGTTTACTGCATTAAATAGACATTTGCTGGAATCTCTTTTTAATAACAATCAGGATGACATTTCCTAGTTCTATCCATTTGCCTGCAAATTTCAGTGTTTTGGGTTTTTTTTTACATGATTTTTTTTATTAGATATTTTCTTCATTTACATTTCAAATGCTATCCCGAAAGTCCCCATTACCCCCCCCCCCAGCCTTGTTCCCCAACCCAAACACTCCCGCCTCCTGGCCCTGGCATTCCCCAGTACTGGGCATAGAATCTTGGCAAGACCAGAGGCCTCTCCTCCCAGTGGGGCCTACTAGGCCTTCTTCTGCTTCATATGCAGCTAGAGACACGAGCTCTGGGGGTACTGATTAGTTCGTATTATTGTTCCACCTACAGGGTTGCAGACCCCTTCAGCTCCTTGGGTACTTTCTTTAGCTCCTCCATTGGGGGCCCTGTGTTTCATCCAATAGCTGACTGTGAGCATCCACTTCTGTGTTTGCCAGGCACTGGCATAGCCTCACAGAAGACAGCTATATCAGGGTCCTGTCAGCAAAATCTTGCTGGTATTTTCAATAGTGACTAGGTTTAGTGGTTGTTTATGGGATGGATCCCTTGGTGGGGCAGTCTCTGGATGGTCATGCCATTTGTCTCAGTTCCAAACTTTGACTCTGTAACTCCTTCCATGGGTATTTTGTTCCCCATTCTAAAAGCGGAATGAAGTATCCACACTTTGGTTTTCCTTCATCTTGAGTTTCAAGTATTTTGCAAATTGTATCTTGGGTATTCTAAGTTTCTGGGCTAATATCCACTTATCAGTGAGTGCCTATCATGTGAGTTCTTTTGTGACTGGGTTATCTCACTCAGGATGATATTCTCCAGATCCATCCATTTGCCTAAGAATTTCATAAATCCATTGTTTTTAATAGCTGAATGTAAATGTACCACATTTTTTGTATCTATTCCTCTGTTGAGGAACATATGGGTTCTTTCCAGGTTCTGGCTATTATAAATATGGCTGCTATGAACATAGTGGAGCATGTGTCCTTATTACAAGTTGGAACACCTTCTGGGTATATGCCCAGGAGAGGTATTTTTGGATTTTCCAGTAGTACTATGTCAAATTTTCTGAAGAACTACCAGACTGATTTCCAGAGTGGTTGTACAAGCTTGCACCAACAACGGAGGAATGTTCCTCTTTCACCACATCCTTGCCAGCATCTGCTGTCACCTGAGTTTTTGATTTTAGCCATTCTCACTGGTGTGAGGTAGAATCTCAGGGTTGTTTTGATTTGCATTTCCCTGATGATTAAGGATGTTGAACATTTTTTCAGGTACTTCTCAGCCATTAAGTATTCCTCAGTTGAGAATTCTTTGTTTAGCTCGGTGCCCCATTATTTTTTAATTATTTTATTAGATATTTCCTTCATTTACATTTCAAATGCTATCCCAAATGACCCCTATACCCCCCCCCCCGCTCCCCTGGCCACTCACTCCCACTTCTTGTTCCTGGCGTTCCCCTGTATGGGGCATATAAAGTTTCCAAGACCAAGGGGCCTCTCTTCCCAATGATCTGACTAGGCCATCTTCTGCTATATATGCAGGTAGAGACACAGCTCTAGGGGTACTGATTAGTTCATATTGTTGTTCCACCTATAGGGTTGCAGTCCCCTTCAGTTCCTTGGGTAATTTCTCTAGCTCCTCCATTGGGGTCTCTGTTTTCTATCCTATAGATGATTGTGGGCATCCACTTCTGTATTTGCTAGGCACTAACAGCCTCACAAGAGATAGCTATATCAGTGTCCTTTCAGCATGTTCTTGCTGGCATATGCAATAGTGTCTGTGTTCGGTGACTGATAATACGATGAACCCCCGGGTAGGGCAGTCTCTGGGTTGTCCATCCTTTTGTCTTAGCTCCAATCTTTGTCTCTGCAACTTCTTTCATGGGTATTTTATTTCTTATTTTGGGGAGGAGTGAAGTATTCATGTGTTGGTCTTCCTTCTTCTTGATTTTCTTGTGTTTTGTAGATTGTATCTTGGGTATTCTAGGTTTCTGTTGGTGCCCCAGTTTTTAATGGGTTATTTGATTTACTGGAGTCCAGCTTCTTGAGTTCTTTGTATATATTGGATATTAGTCCCCTATCAGATTTAGGATTGGTAAAGATCTTTTCCCAATCTGTTGGTGGCCTTTTTGTCTTCGTGACAGTGTATTTTGCCTTACAGAAGCTTTGCAATTTTATGAGGTCCCATTTGTCGATTCTCGATCTTACTTATAGCACAAACCATTGTTGTTCTGTTCAGGAATTTTCACCCTGTGTCTGTATCTTTGAGGCTTTTCCCCACTTTCCCTCTATAAGTTTCAGTGTCTCTGGTTGTCTGTGGAGTTCTTTGATGCAAT
>NC_034598.1:3378475-3423832 GCF_900095145.1 Mus pahari | reverse complement strand
AGGTCTGATAGAACTCTGCACTAAACTTATCTGGTCCTGGGCTTTTTTTTTTTTTTTGGTTGGGAGNCTATTAATGACTGCTTCTATTTCTGTAGGGGAAATGGGACTGTTTAGATTGTTAATCTGATCCTGATTTAACTTTGGTACCTGGTATCTGTCTAGGAAACTGTCCATTTCATCCAGGGATTCCAGTTTTGTTGAGTATAGCCTTTTGTAGAAGGATCTGATGATGTTTTGGATTTCCTTAGGATCTGTTGTTATGTCTCCTTTTTCATTTCTGAGTTTGTTAATTAGGATACTATTGCTGTGCCCTCTACTTAGTCTGGCTAAGGGTTTACCTATCTTGTTTATTTTCTCAAAGAACCAGCTGCTGGTATATTTGATTCTTTGTATAGTTCTTTTTGTTTCCACTTGGTTGTTTTCAGCCCTAAGTTTGATAATTTCCTGCTGTCTACTCCTCTTGGGTGAATTTGCTTCCTTTTGTTCTAGAGCTTTTAAGTGTGTTGTCATGCTGCTAGTATATGTTCTCTCTAATTTCTTTTTGGAGCCACTCAGAGCTATGACTTTCCCTCTTAGGAATGGTTTCATTGTGTCCCATAATTTTGGATATGTTGTGGTTTCATTTACATTAAACTCTAAAAAGTCTTTAATATGTTTCTTTATTTCTTCCTTGACCAAGTTATCATTGAGTAAGTATTGTTCAGCTTTCATGTGAATGTTGGTTTTCTATTATTTATATTGTTACTTTGGTTTCTCCATCTATGGTAGTTGAGAGCTTTGNTGGGTATAGTAGCCTGGGCTGGCATTTGTGTTCTCTTATGGTCCGTATGACATCCTCCCAGGATCTTCAGACTTTCATAGTCTTTGTTAAGAAGTCAGATGTAATTCTGATAGGTCTGCCTTTATGTGTTAGTTAACCTTTTTCCCTTACTACTTTTAATATTGCATCTTTATTTAGTGCATTTCTTGTTCTGATTATTATGTGTCGGGAGGAATTTCTTTTCTGATCCAGTCTATTTGGAGTTCTGTAGGCTTCTTGTATGTTCATGGGCATCTCTTTCTTTAGGTTACGGAAGTTTTCTTCTATAATTTTGTTGAAGATATTTACTGGTCCTTTTAGTTGAAAAGTCTTCCTTCTCATCTATACCTATTATCCTTAGATATGGTCTTCTTATTGTATCCTGGATTTTCTGGATGTTTTGAGTTAGGATCTTTTTGCATTTTGTATTTTCTTTGATTGTTGCATCCACGTTTTCTATGGAATCTTCTGCACCTGAGATTCTCTTTTCATCTCTTGTTTTCTGTTGCTGATGCTCTCATCTATGGTTCCTGATTTTTTTCCCTAGGGTTTCTATCACTAGCGTTATCTCCCTTTGGGTTTTCTTTATTGTTTCTACTTCAATTTGTAGATCTTGGATGGTTTTGTTCAATTTCATAACCTGTTTGGTTGTGTTTTCCTGTATTTCTTTGAGGGATTTTTGTGTTTCTTCTTTAAGGTCTTCTACCTGTTTAGCAGCATTTTTCTGTAATTCTTTGGGGGATATATATTCTTTCTCCTTAAGGACTTCTACCTGTTTAGCAGTGTTCTCCTGTATTTCTTTAAGTGAGTTATTAATGCCCTTCTGAAAATCCTCTATCAGCATCATGAGATATGATTTTAAATACGAATCTTGCTTTTTTGGTGTGTTGAGTTATCCAGGAATCGCTATGGTGGGCGTACTGGGTTCTGATTATGCTGCGTGGTCTTGGTTTCTGTTAGTGAAATTCTCACATTTGCCTTTCGACATCTGGTAATCTCTGGTGTTAGATGTTCTAGCTGTCTATGGCTAGAGCTTGTCCCTCCTGTGATTCTCTTAGTCTCTGTCAGCACTCCTGGGAGTCTAAGTCTCTCTTGAGTCCCAGTGGTCAGAGCACTCTCTGCAGGAAAGCTCTCATCTTGTAGGGAGACTTCCCCCACTCCAGCCTCGAGAGGACACACACCCAAGAATCATGAAAAAAAAAAGTCTTGATGCAAACACACAAGGCAGTTTATTATCAGAGCTCCAGGCCAACACATATCTCACATTGGAGACAGAGGGATCGACCCTGAGGCTCAGGGGCCAGGGGCTTATATACAAAAGAGACAGGAGTAGGGGCATAGTTAGCATGGTTCCACACAATTGGTTAGTTGAAACATCAGCAAATAGTACGTGCAGGTCGGGGTAATCAGTAATTCTGAGAGTCGGGTTCTTATCTACGTTAGCAAAGCATCTGGCTAACTAACATTTGACCCAAGTCAGGAGGGAGGGAGAGACAGGGAGGTGCCAGCCCAGGAGGCCTGTAATTCAGCTGAGATAGTTCGGATGTCCTTGCATTCCTCCCTTATTTTTATGGCTGGCCAGTTCCTGGGGCTTAACAACCTTTGTTCTGGCCTGTTCTGTTTTTTCTTAGGCCTGGGATCTTTCTAACTAACTAACATGAGCCGCCTATATCATGGATCTAAAATTTAATTCTTTCATTCCCCTCTTTTTCTACTAAATGATCTAATCTTGGAATCTTAAAGATCTGTATCTTCATATGGAGGGAGGAAATCATATTCTCCTTCTATTCTAACTATAGGTTGGTATTGACTTTGGAGAACCATAAGCTGCACTGCATTCAGTCTATCCTTAATAAAAGCAATTCCCTTATTTATTAAGCAGGGGGCAAAGACTAAAATCAAACATATAATAAGAATTGGTCCAGCTAAGGCGGATAGTAAGGTGGTCATCCATGGAGATTTAGAGTGCCACGACTCAAACCATCCCTGTTGAGCCGCTTGATCCTGTTTCCTCCTTTCTAGTCTTTCCATTAATTTCTGCATAGAATCACTGACTATTCCTGTGTGGTCTGTGTAAAAACAGCATTCTTCTTTTAGGGCTGCACATAGTCCTCCTTCTTTTAAAAATAATAAATCTAAGCCTCTTCTGTTTTGTAATACTACCTCTGACAGAGAGGTTAAGGATTTTTCTAAGGCATCTATGGATTTTTCCAACATTACTAGGTCTTCATTTATAGCTTCTCTTAAAGACTGAATTCCTTGTCTACCCTCAATTAAGGCTGATACCCCTGTTCCTACTCCCACTGTGAGATTCACCCCCATTAACATAGCTAGGGTAAGGGTAACTGGGTCCCTTTTAATCCTCTTATTGGTATATTCATCTTCTAGACTGGAGGCAATATGATAATATACACGCGGTAAAAGCTGAACCATGGGCTGGTGAGATGGCTCAGCAGGTAAGAGCACCCGACTGCTCTTCCAAATGTCCTGAGTTCAAATCCCAGCAACCACATGGTGGCTCACAACCATCCTTAACAAGATCTGACGCCCTCTTCTGGAGTGTCTGAAGACAGCTACAGTGTACTTACATATAATAAATAAATAAATCTTAAAAAAAAAAAAAAAAAAAAAGCTGAACCATACAGAAATCATGAGAGGGGTCAGAAACACTAGTTGATACACATGGGGTGAGCCCTGTATCACAAGCCCACCAACCGACTGGAGATGGTACAAAGTAATAGTTGGTATCTGTCCTGGACACAGAACAGATTTCTCTCCTCCTTCAGCCAGGTTAGGAGGTGATATGAGGGAATAGAGGAAACATCAGGGCAAGTACTATTTTCTATAGTCACATAGATGGGTGGGGGCACCCCAAACATTAGTTCAAAAGGCATTAGGCCTGAGGCTCCAGTAATATTTCGAACCCAGAATAGGGCCTAAGGGAGAAGGGCTGTCCAATCACTCCTGGTGGTCTCCAAGGTCAATTTAGTCAAGGTCTCTTTTAGAGTACTATTTTTTCTCTCTACCTGTCCTGAACTCTGGGGTCTGTAAGCACAATGCAATTTCCAATTTATCCCCAGCTGCCTGGCCAATCCCTGACTTACCTGGGAGACGAAAGCAGGTCCGTTGTCTGACCCAATTACCTTAGGTATCGGGAAACAAGGAAAGATTTCTTTGAGTATCTTCTTGGCCATCACATTAGCCATTTCTCTCTTGATGGGGAATGCTTCAACCCACCCTGAAAAGGTATCTACAAAGACTAGAAGATACTCATTTCCATATCGGGCTGGTCTGACCTCAGTAAAGTTGACCTCCCAGTAAGTCCCAGGCCTATCTCCTTGTAAACGTCTTCTGCCATGGCACTTACTGGACCCTGCATTGGTGAGGGCACATGCTCAACAGTTCTTTACTAGATCTTCTACTGCCTTTTGTAATCTAGGGATATGGTAGGGGGATCTATTGACTAGTTCCATCATCTTTTTAGGTCCTAGGTAAGTGAGACGGTGTGTATTAGCCAAATACTCCAGCCCCTCTTTTTTCTGTGAGGGTCCTTTTTTCTGTGATCCCCTCACCCAGCCAGGGTGCGGTCTTAATTACCAAAGTCATCAGCCCCTGTGCTGCCTCTTTAGCCACCTGATCTGCCATCCAATTTCCTTTTTCTATGAGTCCAGTTTCCTTTTGATGTCCTGGGCAATGGATGATCACCACCTTACAGGGCAAGTGAACAGCTTCTAATAGGCTAAGAATTTCTTCTTTGTTTCTGATGTCTTTCCCCGCAGATGTCAACAGACCACGCTGTCTGTAGATTGCCCCATGAACATGGGCCATCACAAAGGCATATCGACTGTCTTTATAAATATTGATAGCCTTTCACTCTGCTAGCCTTAGGGCCTGAATCACAGCAACAAATTCTACCATTTGGGCTGATGGTCCTTCAGGAGACTGCTGGCCCAGATGACAGACTTCCCATCCATTACTTCTGCCCTGGCTCTGCGCTTACCTTCCTTCCACTATGAAGCTGCTTCCATCGGTGAACCAGGTCATCGCCCCAGGCCAGGGTCGGTCAGATAAGTCTGGCCGAGTCCCAGTTACTTCTGCCAGTATCTCCTCACATTGGTGCACCCGGGTTTTGCTGGCCTCAGGCAGTGAGGTGGTGGGGTATGGCGGGTGCAGTGAAGGTTACCCGCTCTGTTAACAGTAAGCTCTGGTAGTGAGTCATACAGGTGTTGGTCATCCAATGGTCTGGGGGCTGGCAGATAATGCCCTCAAGTGTGTGTGGGCCCACCACGGTCACATTTTGGCTCATTGTCAGTTTATCGGCATCTTTCACCAGCACAGCTGTGGCTGCTATTGCCTGTAAGCAGGAGGGCCACCCATTAGCTACAGAGTGGTTTTTTTGACAGGTAGACTACTGGGCGCTTCCAGGGTCCTAGGGCTTGGGTAAGGACTCCCTCGGCCACTCCTTTTCTCTCATCAATGTATAGGGTGAAGGGCTTGTTTAAATCAGGCAGTGCTAGGGCAGGGGCCTGTAGCAGTGCCTTTTTCAGAGTCTCAAAAGCCACTTGATGTTCCTTAGTCCAAATGAACTTTTCTTTATCCTTTGTTAGAGGGAATAATGGGGCTGCCAAAGTAGCGAACCCTGGGATCCAGAGTCTACAGAATCCTGCAGTCCCCAGGAATTCTCTTACCTGGCAAGGGGTGGTTGGGGTCGGGATCTGTGTCACCGTCTTCTTCCTAGCTTCTGTTAGCCACCGTTGCCCATTCTTCAGAGTATATCCCAGGTAGGTCACCTCCGTCCGTCCGGCACAACTACACCTTCTTAGCTGAAACCTGATACCCCAACTCACCTAACTCGGCCAGGATTTTCCGAGTCCCAAGTTCACACTCTGCAAGTGTTTCTGCGGCTATCAAAAAGTCATCTACATAGTGGACAAGCATCACGTAGGGGTTGTTGGCCTGGAAAGAGGCAAGGTCTCGATGTAACACTTCATCAAATAAGGTGGGTGAATTCTTAAATCCCTGGGGCAGTCTCATCCATGTGAGCTGCCCAGTTCTTCCATTCTCTGGGTCTCACCATTCAAAAGCAAACAAGACTGACGGTTAGGGTGTAGTCTCAGGCAAAAGAAAGGGTCTTTAAGATCTAAGACCAGGTTCCTTCAGGTGGAAGCATGCTGAGTAGGTTGTAAGGATTGGGCACCATGCGGTGAATGTCCTGAGCTCTTTTATTGACCTCTCTTTGGTCCTGTATGGGACAATAGTCATTTGTCCCTGGTTTCTTCACTGGGAGTAAGGGGGCATTCCAAGGAGACTTGCATGGGACTAGGATCCCTAGTTGAAGCAGTCTGGTGATATGGGGGTGTATGCCCTCCTGTGCTTCCTTGCCCATGGGGTACTGTTGGACCCTAATGGGAGTGGCCCCAGACTTGAGTTCAATTACCATGGGGGGGGGGGGGAGACTTGTCTCGCCATTCCCATTTCCCCTGTTTCAGCCCATGCCTGAGCCAGTCATGTAGTCCTTCATGGGGTTCCATTTCACTTTGGTAAATCCAATACTCTTCTCTTAATTGTAAAGTCAATGCTAGAGTCTGAGGTGTCTCAGTTCTCCAGGACAGTTCTGGTCTGGAGGGGGCAAAAGTAATTTGTGCCTTTGGTTTGGTTAGTAAGTCTCTTGCCAGTAGGGGCATAGGGCACTCCGGAATGACCAAAAATGAGTGAGTTACTTGGCTCTTCTCTAGGTCCACCATCCGGGAAGTGGTCCAGGGGTATGGCTTTTGTCCTGTGGCCCCGATCACTAGTATCTTCTTGTTTTTAATCTTTCCCAATGGTGTTTTAAGCACTGAGGATTCTGCACCAGTAAAACCAAGAAATTTATGGGGTTCCCCTCCACCTTTAATGTTACCCTAGGCTCAGGGAGGGGGGCCAAGCCCCATCTCCACTAGTCCTCATCATCTTCAAGGGACAGCCCTTTCACTCTCTGTTTCCTCTTGGGGCATTCACGAGCCCAGTGACCATTGTCTTTGCAGTATGCACATTGATCTTTCTCTAGAGGCGGTCCATCTCTTCTGGGTCTCCTTGGCCCCAGGTGTTTCTCATCTCCCAGGTCCCCTGACTGTCTAGTCCTACCTACCCTCTCTCTACCTACCACTGTGGCCAGGATCTGAGTCAGGTTTTGCTCCTGTTTCCTGTCTCTCCTGTCTTCCTCTTCCTTTCTCTCTCTCTTTTCCCTTTCTTGCTTCTCTTCCTCAGTCTCTCTCTTATACACCTTCTCAGCTTCCTTAACCACATCCCTTATAGTACAGTCCTGTAATCCTTCAATCGACTGCAATTTCCTCTAATATCGGGGGCTGATTGTCCAATAAAAGTCATGATTACAGAGGCCGGCTGCCCTGCAGACGTAGGGTCATAAGGGGTGTACCTCCTGTAAGCCTCCATGAGTCTTTCTAGAAAGACTGAGAAGGGTTCAGTCATCCCCTGCATAATCTCGCTTACCTTAGCCAAATTTGTGGGCCTACATGCGGCCCCTCTGAGACCTGCCACCAGAGACTGCCTGTAGTTGGACAGCCATTCCCTACCTCGTGCCGTGTTATAATTCCATTGAGGGTGGGTCAAGGGGAATCCCTCATCTATTTCGGCCGGTGTCTGTACAGGTGTCTAGCACCATCCCAGACATTTTTCTGGAATTCTCAGAGGATCCTTTCTCTCTCCTCCGTGGTGAACAGGGTCTGCAAAAGCTGCAGACAATCATCCCAAGTCGGCTGATGAGAGTACATCAGTGACTCAACCAGGCCTGTAAGCCCTGCAGAGTTTTCTGAAAAAGGAAGGTGATTAGCTTTCCAATTATAAAGATCAGAGGAAGAGAAAGGCCAATACTGCAAAAGTTGTAATTCATTCTGATCAGCTGGGGATGGCCTGACAGCTCTGAGAGGAAGCGCCACAGTGGAGTCAGCTGGCCCTTCCAGGGTGGCCCCTCGCTGGCTCCTTGTACCTGTCGAGGGACCCCTCTCCCTTCCCAGAAGAGAGGTTGGAGGAGTTGAGGTTTGAGATGCGGGTCGAGGTTCCGGTTGTGGTGCTGGTTGGGGTGCAGATTGGGGTGCTTGAGGGTATGGTGGGAGTGGAGGGAGCAGGACACTCAGGGGGTTCTTCTATTTCAGGGTAAATCTTGGGGGCAGGCGCCGGCGGAGCACAGCCCTCGCCATTTTCCTCAGGCTGTGGCTTCTGGGTCTCATTTAGGGCACTTTCTGGGACAGCCAGGATCCTGGAGCCAGGACGATGGGGTGGGAGGAATGGCCAGACCCATGGGGGAGGGAAGCTTGCCAGATCCTCCCACACTGTGATGTATGGCTGTTAGTCTGGGTGTGATCTCTGTCCCTCCTGAAAAACAACGGCCTTCACGGCCCTGATGGTGGGTAAGTCGAAAGTTCCCTTGGGCGGCCAGCCTACCCCAAAGGTGCAGAAAGTCTGCCAGGGTTTCTTCTTGACTATCACTGACAAATTCTGTCATCTTGCCCTAATGTCCGTCCAATGGTTCTCAGTCAGAGACAAAGGGGTTGACACAGTCTGTCCCATAACAAAGATCAGAAAAGACAAGAACAAAACAAAAACAACAGACGCTAATACATCTAAACACACTCATCCACGTCTGGACTTAAACAAACAGCTAAATACGTCCTCCAACGGGGTGGGAATCCGCCTCCACTTCCTTTCAGGCAGAAGCAGCACTCTGTCTCCTTCATTCTGAAAGCTAACAGCCAGATCCTGGCTTTCCTGACGGAGTAGAATTCCACATACACTCCCTTCCACCCTTGGAAAGTCTTCCAGAGTTGCAGCCTGCGGGCCTCCTTGGAAGTCTCCTCCCATAGCCACCGGAACCTCACGGTCCACAGCAGCAGCTGCTGGAAGATTGGAAACAGTGCCGCACTCAGAGAACATGCAACATGTAAGACTCAGACAACATATAAGACTCTCATAAACATACCTCCAAGGGGTCTTCGGGGTTCCTGGGTGTCACGCAAATCTTGGTGGGACTTCCAAATGAAAGACCTCCATACGGAGACTTCCCCACTCCAGGCTTGAGATGACACACACCCAAGAATCATGAAAAAAACCGTCTTGATGCAAACACACGAGACAGCTTAATATCAGAGCTCCGGGCCAACATGTATCTCACATTGGAGACAGAGGGATCGACCCTGAGGCTCAGGGGCCAGGGGCTTATATACAAAAGAGACAGGAGTAGGGGCATAGTTAGCATGGTTCCACACAATTGGTTAGTTTAAATATCAGCAAATAGTATGTGCAGGTCGGGGTAATCAGTAATTCTGAGAGTCGGGTTCTTATCTACGTTAGCAAAGCATCTGGCTAACTAACATTTGACCCAAGTCAGGAGGACAGGAGAGACAGGGAGGCGCCAGCCCAGGAGGCCTGTAATTCAGCTGAGATAGTTCAGATGTCCTTGCATTCCTCCCTTATTTTTATGGCTGGCCAGTTCCTGGGGCTTAACAACCTTTGTTCTGGCCTGTTCTGCCTTTTCTTAGGCCTGGGATCTTTCTAATTAACTAACATGAGCCGCCTATATCATGGATCTAAAATTTAATTATTTCAGTACACAGAGGTCTGGAGATCTGATGCATCTCCTGGCTGAAGATGAAGGCCTGAAGGGACCTTGTCCAAGAAGTTCTGTTGCTTCTGCGTCCCAAGTGCTCTCCTGTGCAGCCTGGTCTCTGAGAGACCAGGGATACAAGATGGTGCTCTCACCTGAGTCCTGGGTTCAGAGCCCTCTCTGGAGGCCAACTCTACTCAGTGATCCTATGATCCTGGGTGTGCTAGGGCGCCTGAGGCTTGGAGAATTCTCTGGCGACCTTGGGGCCATCTGCAGAGTTCGTGCCCAAGATGGTGCAGGGCTGGCACCAGATGGAATGAAATCCGGATGGAACGAAACCCAGCTGCTAGTCGGGCAGGTTTCCTTTGTCCCTGTTCCTGCTGGCAGAAGCCCCTTTGGGTTGTTTTGGAACAGATGTTGCGTTCCACTCACTAGTGATTCCAAGATTCTGCATATGCTAGGGTGCCTGCAGTGTGGAGAGTCCTCTGGGGACCTGGGGACCATACACCAAGTTCAGTGTCTTTGTTTTTTAATAGCTGAGTAGTATTCCACTCTGTAAATGAACCACATTTTCTTTATCCATCCTTCAGTTGGGGGACACGTAGTTTGTTTCCAGTTTCTGGTTGTTTTGAATAAAGCCGCTATAAATGTAGTTGACCAAAGGTCCTTGTTGTATGGAGAGAGTGTCTTTTCAGTTTAGGCACGCAGAAGATAATTAGCATGAGATGACTGTGAAGGAATCCAGGGCTAAAGAGATGATGAGTCAGGAGGTAAAGCAATTGCCATGCAAGAACCAGGATCAGAGATTACATCCTCAACAGCCATGTAAATAGTAGACAGATATGATAGCTTACCTGTAATTCCACCACTTGGAAAAGAATGCCTAGGTAACCGGGCTACAGTGAGCTCTGGGTTTGATTGAGCTAGCCTTCTTATCTAAGGTGGGGAGTGATCATGGAAGTTAAGAAGCTCGGTGTCAACTTCTGGTCTCTATATGTTCCTGCACATATGTGGATATACACCTGTATGGGTGTGTACCCACACATGCAAATATATACACAAACACACACACACAAGTAAATATTTGTATAGATTTGCTGATGGGAGACTTCTGGAAGCTTTCTAGGATAAGTTAGTTACAATCTTATCTTATAGAGCAGCAATGCTGGTTTAGAACAGGATGTCCTGAAAAAGGAGAAACTCTAAGGACAAAGCAATAACGCCTTCATAAATGATTGGATTTTCAAGCTGAAGTCTTGTCTTTACATGTAACTTTTAAGGAGGCAAGGATGTAGCTAATTGTGATTTTCTCTTTCCACATGACTCTTACAGACAACACTTGGTCTTGGCAGTGAGGCTCTTACCCATGTAAAAGGAAGGAAACTAGTCCATGACCATTTTAGCACTCCTGAACTATATGACCGGGTTCTAAAGAACAGGAGTACAGAGCATTATTATCTTGGACTCTCCTGTTTGTAGTTACAGAAAACTTTATCCACAAACCCCCATTGTTCATCTCCCCTTGAAGGCAGCCATTGCTTTGATGCACGGATTTCATGAACCTCTTCCCCAGGATGGAATTTAAATAGCTGAACATTCTATTTTATAGAAAAACACATGGCATATGCCTCACACCTTCTTTTTGTTGTTTTTGTTTTTGAGACAGGGACTCTCTAAGTAGCTGGCTGTCCTGGAGCTTGCTATGTAGATCATGTTGGCCTCAGACTCACAGAGATCTATCTGTGTCTGCCTCCTGTGTGCTGAGATTAAAAGTGTGTGATACAACTTCTTTCGTTTCAGTTTCTGACCTGAACTGGACAATATTACACAACCTCGCATGTTAAGGCTGCATTTACAGCATTCATTCACAAGTATAATTTAATTGTCCCTTACAAAAAATTTAAATTGTTTTACTATTACATGACAGAATCTTCTGAATCATATGTATATAAAATTTCCATTTTCCCCCAAAGAAGTGCTGAATCCTTTTAGTAATCTTAACAATGTAAAATTAAACACAAGAGATTATTTTAATCTATCTGTGGTGGTTTGTGTAGGTAATGACCCTGTGTAAGACATAGTGTTTGAATGCTTGGCACATGAAGAGCTGCGCTATTAGGAGGTCTGGCTTTGATGGAGTAAGTATAGCCTTCTTAGAGGAAGCGTGTCTCTGTGGGGCCAGGCTTTTAGGTCTCCTAAACTCAAGCTTTGCCTAGTGTGAAGCAGTCTCATTCTGTTGCCTATAGATCAAGATGTAGAACTCTCAGCTCCTCCAGTACCATGTCTGCCTCCACATAATGATGATAATGGACTGAACCTCTGACACTGTAAGCTAGCCCCAATTAAATGTTTTCCTTTATAAGAGTTGCTTTGGTCATGGTGTCTCTTCATAGCAATGATACCCTAAGACAGAAGTTGGTACGAGGGACTAGGGTACTGCTGTGATAAGACTGACCAAGCTTTGTTTGGAGGGATGTGGATTTGAGGACTCTGTTAGGAAAGCAGTGGAATGCTTTAAGAGCTGCTTAATGGGCCACAATAGTAAGAACATGGTGCTGAGCATTCTTTGAACTGTGGAGGCCTGGCTCAAGATTAAGGTTTCAGAGGAGAATTGTTGCCTAGAGATTGTACTTGTGATATTTTGGTGTCGAATGTGGGTGTTTTTTGCCTCTGTCCAAAGAGTGGGCCTGAGGCTAAGTTGAAGAGATTTAGATTACATTCCTTGCACTGGCAAAAGAAATCTCAGAAAAGCCTAATTTAGACTTTGCGCAGTGATTCACTCTTATGAGGAACGTTTTCATTAAGCTTAGAAAGGAAAAATATAAAATGTATGGTTCAAGGATTAAAGGGGAACCAATAAGTGGAACAAAGCCCAACTCTTTGTTCAAGAAGATAAACAGATTAAAGATATTAAGTGGAATTAAGTGAGTGGTGATCTTGGGGCAAGATCCCACCCAGCTAAGCTTCCACCTTGTAAAAAGGAATTAAAGAAAAGCTTAGGTCCAGGCATCTACACACCCTTTAATCCCAGCATTTAGGAGACAGAGGCATGTGATCTCTGAGTTCAAGGCCAGCTGGTCTATAGAGCAAGTTCTACATCAGCCAAGCTTAGGCAGTGAAAGAAACCATGGAAAACAGAAAGTTGTTGAACATGTAATTGAACAAGGGGGCCATATTCCAGTCCAAACAAGCAGCAGCAGAACTTGACAGATTTGACCATTGGGTTCTGGTGTTAGAGTCAAGGATAGAGGAAAGGGATATTGGCATTTCCCTCTACAATTAAGGAAAGCTGCTGAGACTGGGAATGTGTCGGCATATCTCTGCATGGAGGCCCAGAGAGGCCACTGTGTGAAGTTGTGAAGATGAAGCCTGGATTGCTTGGAGACCCTAAAAATCTAGAGATATCTGAGCCATATGATACCTGTCAAGGAAAGCTGCTAACAGGGAACAGAACCAGACCAGGAAAAGTGCCTTTCAGTTAATAAAGCTGAAAGGAGTTGGAGATCTGTAAGGCATTTTGACATCAGACATGGAGATAGAGTTTGGAGTTTACCCAGCTGGTTTTCAGTCTTGCTTTGGTCCAGTATTTCCACACCATGTTCTCTTCCCTGTGCCATTGTATGTTGGAAGTATGTGATTTGGTTTTGATTTTATAAGGAATTGAAGTTAAGAGAGTGCGTGAATATGCAGCAGAGGATAGCCTAGTAGGCCATCAACGGGAAGAGAGGCCCTTGGTCTTTCGAAGATTATATGCCCCAGTAGAGGGGAATGCCAGGGCCAGAAAGTGGGAGTGGGTGGGTTGGGGAGCAGGGTGTGGGGGAGGGTATTTGGGACTTTCGGGATAGCATTTGAAATGTAAATGAAGAAAATATCTAATAATAAAAAAAGAGAGTGCATGAATCTCAGAAGAGACTTTGGACTTTTAAACATTGCTGAGACTGTGATAAACTATGTGGACGTTTGAAGGTGGATTAAATTCATTTTGCATTATGCTACGGGTACAAGACTATGGGGCCCAGAAAGTGAAATGTAGTGGTTTGAATAGGTATTACCCCCACCCCACCCCTAGACATGTGTTTAAATGTTTGGCCCATAGGTAGTGGCACTATTAGTGGTCTTGTTGTAGGTGTGGCTTTGTAGGAGGAAGTGTGTCACTGTGGGGCAGGCTTTGAGGTCTCCTGTGCTCAAGTTCTGCCTAGTGTGGAACAGTCTCCTTCTGTTCCCTGCTGATCAAGACCATGTCTGCCTGCATGCCATGCTTCCCACCATGCTATTGGACTGAACCTATGCAACGGAAAGCCGACCTCAATTAAATATTTTCCTTTATAATTACCTTGGACATGGTGTCTTCATAACAAGACACTACATTCATGGGTTTCATTGGAACTCTTGTCAAATTTTTAAGTTATTTTTTAGCTAACATGTATGGGTGTTTTACACGTGTATACCTGGTACTCAAAGAAAGGGTGTCAGATCCTCAGATGGCTGTGAGCAGCTATGTGGGTGGTTGGAATCAAACCTGAACCCTCTGTACGAGCAGCAAATACTCCTAACCACTGAATTTTCTCTCTACCCTGTGGACAAAAACAAAGACTCTTCATTTTTAAAATAACGTTCTTTGAGGTGGAACAAGTCCATTATGGTTCCCGTATCTGATTTTACTTGTTTTTGCTGGTCTAGAGAATTTCTGTTAAGTATGTTACTTATGTGGGGTTTGGTGTCAAGCTTTGGCCTTCACTTCTGAAAAATTCCCATGGCTTTTAGAAAGTTCTGTTTTGTTGTCTTTTGTATTTATAAATCTCATTCTTGTGACAGAAAAAATGAACTTAACCTCCCTTCACCTGGTTCTCATTATTTCCTCAGTGTTCTGATTTTCAACATTTGTCCCAACAGTCTATTATTAACACTCATCTTATTCATTATGCATATAATCAGTTTTACACATTTGTAGAAATCGTGATTACTGCTATGCAAAAGGAGCCTTTGTTCTTCCAAACAATGTGGGCTGTGGTTTGACTTTACAAATTACTGGTATCTGTGTATTTTTATAGTCCCAAATCACCTGTTCTGAGACTGCTTTAGTTTCACAGGCTTAAACCATGAAACCAGAACCCCCCAGATCCAGCCAAGGACAATCACTGTGGCATCTAAGGCATAATTCTAGTAGATTCATAGACCAGAACTTAACACACAGTAATTATTATGCTCCATGTGCCAGAAGGCAGATCACAATACCCGATGAAGTATCCAAGTGACACACTTTGTTTCATGAACATGACACACTAAGAAGTCTCTGCAGCGAAGGGATCCTGTCTTCTTAGTCATAAAATACACAGCAAAGGGGAAACCGTCAACGTGAAGCCTTCAAACCTCAGGACAATGTAAGCACATTCTCCACTTCTGCCTTCTTTCTACCAATCTGTTCTCCTAATCTCAAAACAAGCCACCTGGTTCTTGCAAGCAGGATGATTTCACCAACTTCGGCAAATTCCTAAAAACATTTTTCTCTTGTACACATTGGGAGCAGAAACTCCATTTGTGGGTTTTCTACCATAACAATGTAAGTTTAGGTGAAAGTACTTAAAATTCTATTCAGCTGCAGCTATTACCAAAAGGTGAGTAGACACTCAATGAATAGCTAGCTGCCGAATGCCAAAGTATATTAGGTTTTAATTCTTGAGTAGAAACTCTGGTTGTGATTAAACTACAGGACAAGAACCAGATTTTGCTAGCTGGTTCATTTTACACTGACATCACAAGAGGGTACGCTTCTACAGTCTGCAATCTTTTGTATACGCAATTGGTAGTGGTGTGGGGGAGCGACAACCCTTAGAAACAGTTCAGCATAAGACAGTTGCCCCGCCCAATCACCGGCCTCTCACTTGCACTATGTGCTCTCTAACTTATACATTTTACATCCTACTCACTGCTTCCCTTCTGGTCCTCCCTCCCCTTCTACTCTGAGCTAGAGGGCCCCCCCCCCTGTGTATCCCTCCACCCTGGCACATCAAGTCTGAGGCTAGGCACATCCTTTCCTAGTGAGGCCAGACAAGGCAGCCCAGCTGGAAGATCCAGACAGGCAACTGCTTTTGGCATAGCCTCCTCTCCAGTTGTCTGGGCTCTCACAAATACCAAGCTGCACATCTGCTACATGTATGTGGGGAGACCTAGGTCCAGCCCCTGTATGTTCTTTGGTTAGTGGTTCAGTCTCTGAGAGCCACAAAAGTCCAGGCTAGTTGACTCAGTTGGTCTTCCTGTGGAGTTCCTATCTCCTTGGAGGCCCGAAATCCTTCCTCCTATTCGATAAAAGTTCCCAAGCTCCATCCACTGTTTGGCTGTGGGTGTCTGCATCTGTCCTAGTCAGCTGCTGGGTGGAGCCTCTCAGAGGACAGCCACACTAGGCTCCTGTCAGCAAGTATAACAGAGTATCATTCAGTGTCAGGGACTGGTGCTTGCCCATGGGATGGGTCTCAAGTTGGACCAGTTATTGGTTGGACAGGCTTCTTTTTCAATTCACAATTTCCAATTTCTGAGTATTTGATTCAGTTCAAAAATAATTGCTTCATCCCAACTGCATAGTTTATGAATTTGGAAATACTTTATAAAACCCCAGTCTTCGTGACACTGGTTGAGCTATACAAAGTGACACAGTGTTATTTTTATTGAAGTAAGAAATACCTGTTAGAGCCAGTAAGCACTGTATAGATCTAGTGATGGTCTCTGACACTGAAATTACTTTTGGCATGTTCCAGTCTTACAGACCATCAAGTCATTGACTTGGAAACAAGCTTTCATAATAAATAGACAGAAAACAATCCAAGTACAATTTTTTAATAAAGATAATTACAAAAGATGGAAAAATCAGCTCAGAAAGGCCAATTGTTTCTTTAATAGATCCGGCTTTTGACATAATAACACATCAATTTAAATACAATCACATAAAGCATGGTGGGAAAAAAAATTGCTTCATAATTAGAAAAACTCACAATAAAACTTGCCAAGAAAAACAAAAACAAGCCATTTTGAAAATAAATACAGTCCATGCCAAAACAGTATAAAATGATGCCAATGTCCTCAAACAGGGAAGGTTTCTTATCCCAGAATCGTCTCACTTTTCGAGGTTCCTAAAGTTGAAGAATCAAATTCAAGGGTTGCTGAGTTGTTCTGACTTAGCTCTGTTGAAAGAGGATCATGAAATATTACAAATAATAGTCTTGGTTTAAGAGCACTGACCTGGCTACTTGCACAGTCTTATAGATTCGCACCAAGTAATTCACTGCTTTTTTTTTCTGAGCAATAAAAGCCTTAATCTTTCTAGTTGTTTTACAACTGAGCATTCTAAGTTATCCTTCAAAATTAGCAAACAACTGTGTGTGACCAAGCACATGTGCTTGCTCCTAACACAGAATCTCATTCTTCAGCCCAGAGTATAGGATTTAAAATCCAATATGTATCTTAATGTAGATTTAAATTCATGGCAATCCTCTGGCCTCAGCCTCCCCACTGAACTGAGATACTAGACTCGAGCCTCTGCACTGGTGTGGAGCCCTGGGGCTAATTATATCTGATGTTACTTCCTTCTCCAGTGAGGGGCTGCATACAAGGAATGAGTCAGCACTCAAGTGATTTCCTGTAAACCTGCTTCCCACCTTAATTTGTAAAATAAAGGAACCTGATGATTGGGCAGATAAAGGGAAGGTGGACCGGACAAGGGGAGAGAGAGGAGAAAATGGGGGAAAGCCAGGATGCAGAGGAGGAGGAAGAAGAAAAGTGGAGCAGAAGCACACGGCCTGGAGAAACTGCAAGTTCTAAGGGTTCTCATAGTTGTTGAAGATGGTAGTGTAGCGGCAGATCTGCCCATTCTAGGCGCACAGCATGTATTCATATTAATTGAGTTGTGTTTTCATTGCCAGGGCATATTTGGGTTGGAGATTTACTGCAACACTTCAACCTGCCTAGCCATACATGCATTCTGATAACAAAATTCTCAAATAGGCTTTCACTTAACCCAATGTTTTTTCCTTAAACTAGCCTGTCTCCTAACACCAAAGTATTCTAAGCACAGGAATATGAGCATCATGAAAAGCATGACTGCATACATAAAAGTTACCAGTAAAATAGCCTAGGACACATTACCCACACTCACACGGGCACTCACAGTATGTTCTCAGGCTCTGCCAGTACTTCTCAAGTATGCATTCCCTGACCAACCCCCAAGACATGTATGACCTTTGCAGAGACAGAAGCATCACTCACCCTTTGGTGTCTGTTTTCTCACTACTATTGTCCTTGGATTTGTCTTCTTCCTTAACATCTAAAGACAGAAGAAAAATATTAATATCTATTTTGAAATATTTAAGACATACATAAACTATATATATATGCACACATATATATACATATATACATGTATATGTATATATGTGTGTGTGTGTGTGTGTGTGTATCTGTGCTAGGCAATCTCACTACTCATGAACTATGTCACTAATAAGTGTCCTGTCAATCCTGAGCTGAGTGATGCCAGGCTCCCGCCCTTTTCAGCTTCAGTTCAGAAGCATCACAGCATTACAGGTTCAGTGAAGAATTTCAGAACACAGAGGAATATAGCACAGGTCAGGAGAGCTGTCGGCAGGGAAGGACACTGGAATGTGGGTCCCAAAGAATGAACAAACTCTCGGTAAGAGGGAAGGGTATCTTCCTGAGAAAACTGTAAAAGGGCTGAGGCAAGGAAGCAGTGGTAAGACAGAAGATGCTGAAGAGAACTGTAAGAAGGACGTGATCCTAAAGGCAAGAAGCTAAATTATGCCTTTTGTTTTTAACATTTATTTATTCAGAGTGTGTGTGTGTATGTCTGGGCACGCACACCATGATATCCACAGGGCAGTCAAAAGCCAGCTTGTGGAAATCAGCTGTCTTCCTCCGACATGCAGATCTTGGGGATTATATGTAATCAGGCTTGGCAGCAAGCACCTTTACCTTGCTGGCCCACAATAAATAAATCCCATTGCTCTGACCTTACACTTTTAATTACTACTAAACTGAACGTCATAACTTAATACAGTAATTAAAGTAACTGTCCCAGATAGCCAGAGTATTTTCTCTGTGTAAATTGGTTATGAGCAATGGCCTAATGGTGAGGTGTAGCGACACCAGCACACTTGGACAGTGCAGACACTGCAGGGCACTGCTGCCACCTCTCATACAAATCTACATGTCGACAATGGAGATTTCACATTTTAGTGTCTTGGCTAATTTTGGCTAGCTAAATTTTTACTCAGTGCCAAAGACGTGGTGGTGGTGGGTCTTATTTTAGGTTTTGACCCATAGATTTTTGTGGTATTTTGTTTAAAATAGTAAGAGTCAATTTACTCTATCACTTTCCTATTTGGAAAAAAAAAAAAAAAGAAAAGAAAAGAAAATGCAGAAGATATTTTAAAATAAAAAGAAACGGAGTTGGATGTGGTGGAACATTTCTGTAATCCCAGTACCCAGGCATCTGAGAAAGGACAATGGTGTGCGTCCAAGCCCAGCCCAGTAAGCAGCCGGAGCAGCCATGTCTACATAGCGAGGCCTAGTGAAGCCAGGCGGCCTTGCCTGACCAGCAGGCCAACTAAAACTTGCAGCATTGTCAGGCTGAAAGAGGCTACTTCCGATTCCTTACTCCTGCGTAGTTCAGCATAGCAGTGAGAGACCTAAGAGTTCTAACGAGGTGCTGTAATGGCATGTTTAAATAAACACTCTGAAATCCAGTAAGACACCAGAAACTGCCCCTTCCTACCTTTCCTCAGTTTTATTTTCCTCAGTTTCTGAAGAGTCTTCACTCTTAAAATAACTTTTCAAAGGACTATGTAGCTTAACTTTTGCTACATGAAGTCAACTTTAACCAGTTATAAATTATTTAGAACTTTAGCCAGGTGTACTGGCCTGCCTTCAATCCCAGTATATAAGAGGACAAGGCAGAAGACCACTGAGTTCAAACCCATCTAAGCTACAGTAAATGTTCTGAGCCCCAACATCTGTAACTACTGTCATCTCCCATGGAACCCCATTCCATGACATGTAACGTTTACTACTATGTTATTAAGAGGAGAGATTTCTATACCACAAACAAAATTTGAGCACACACTTTAAAAACCTTTAAGTCAGTTCTGAAGCATAAGAGCTAAATATCACTTACACCAGGAAAAGTTACCTGCCTAACGCACCCACCTGAGACTGTAGGATCTCTAAGAGACACAGTGGAACCCTTAAGTAGTGAAAGTGAAATGGTCACCAAAACATAAACTGACCTGTCTTCTTGTCTTCTGTCTCCTTCTTGTCTTCTTCAATCCTAGCCTTCTTTGCTCCCTTCTTATGATCAGCAACATTCCTACGACCTCCTTCACCTTCATCCTCAGAATCTGAAAACTCTTCATCGCAAGCTATCCGTTTGTCTGATGCTCGAACTGATACACAAAAGATATTTATAAATCTGATAATAGCCATAGGTTCTACAATCAGTGCATAGATAGACAGATATATAGATAGATAGATCAAGTGTCTACTTTCTGGACACAGCCATGTCTGTGTAGTCACACAAAATGAAACTGGTGATATTAATTGAGGCTTTGAGACATCAGGAAGCTAAATCTATATGTAATTAAAATGGAGAGAAGGAAAATCACATGTGCTGTGAACCATGCCTTGTGTGCCTTCAATTTTAAGTCTTATTTTGATACATAAGAAAAATGCAAAAAGACATAGCAAAGGTTTTCTTACTGGAAATTCTTTTGTCCGGGTCTTCTCCATCCTCATCTCCACTGTCTTCATGAACAGCATCCTCCGGAATAGCTTGCATTTGAACACCAGGTGCATGTGGTAACATACGTAGATTTTCAAATAAACGCTGTCTAAATGACACAATTTATTAGACAAAATCCACTGTATGTAAAGTTTGTTATACACACTAAACAAGAGCCAGCTTTCATTTACCTAATCTCTGAATGGCACACTATTTAAGCATCAGATCATTGCATATGTTAACTGACTGAACCCACAGCACACAAGTGTGTACCATTTCACCTCTATTTGACAATGAGGTAACAACTGTACTTATCAATGTCATACAACTGGTCTATGGGAGAGAGGACACAGCCCGTTCTGATCAATTTTCCTACATTCTATAGACATAAAGCATTTGATCTAATAAAAATGTTTCTATTATAAAGGTTATATATTTGTATTAATATAAGAGATCAAAAAACAGGAATATCCTTAAGGTTAGGAAGTATCTGATGTATATGCTAAGACAAATTCCTTTATTTGACCTTATATAGCCTCCTGAAATTCCATTAAGCCGAAGTAATTTCTTACTTTATCTTTTCCATATATTCTGGAGTATTCTGGTTTGTCATGTTTGAAGGACTAATATGCAGTTTGAAGTCTGGTCCAAAATACTCAAAGTAATCATTATATGGCAACTCTATTAAAAACAATGAAAAGCAAGTTACACATTAAAAGCTTAGCTTCCATATAAACTCAGAAACATAATCCAGACCCAGATAACAGACTATTCCCAAAGGAAAACTTGAAAGTGAGCATGGAATCTCTCATGGATCTGCAATCTAGCCACTCATCCATCCGATTAGATCACACATTCCAGGGGTGGTCATGGGCTCTCCCATTCATCCATCTGTACATAGCGGATGTTCTTCTAGATACTGCAACCTGAACACCTACCATTGGGAATTTCACAATCAAGGGCAACTGCAGTCTCATATGTCCAACATCGAGCAACATTCCGGATTGTGTAGCCTCCTCCACCGAGCATCAGCAATGGCAAGTTAAAAGTTTTCACTACTTCTACACATTTAGCATGACCTTAGACAAAGAAGATTTGGGTAACAATGAAATATGTATTCTTTAACAATTTAAAATAGGACCTTAAAAAGGGTAAAATACAATTTTACTCAACCAGCCAGGCAGAGTGGTACATACCAGCAATCCCAGCTCTTGGGAGGCTAAGGTAGGAGGGTCAGAATTGGGAGGCCAGTCTAGACTATATAGCATAACTACATGGCAGGCCACCTCAACACAAGGTGAGGCACTTGGGGGGGGGGGGGAGGAACAAGTTACAAGTTTCCAGTAACTTCTGGTGCCTTTCAGGCTCATAATTCAACCATTAAAGAAAGAAAGTCCCTCAATGATAACAGCAGAGATTCATAGGTTTTAGCCTTATTTAAAAAAATAAAAAATTAGAACAGAAACATTTCCTTTTGCAGTGGGCTTTCACCTGGTATTGAGATGCTGGCTGCTCTGAGCATAGAAGTCATTGAATCTTTGGGTCTGGTTAATTTCAGTGTGTGATTTTATTTTTGTTGTTTGTTTTAGTAACTTTTTTTTTTATAACAAAGCTTAAAATATTTGGAAAAAAATAAACTGGTACAAAAGAAAAAAAAATCCTCATTATCTAATGAGAGTTTATAGTGTCTTTTTCTGTGTTTTCTTCATGTACAGTATCAAGCAGGCATCTTCTACTACAACAGTGTCTCTTGGACATTTTAAGGACAGAAGTCTGTTAACTTCAGAGTACAAGGGAAGAGCCCAGACAAGACCAGCACTCTACCCCCACAGAAGGCAGAATTACTACAAAGGGGTTGCTTTTATACAACGAAGGCTAGAGCCCAGAAGAGGAAGCATGGAGAAGACCACAAGAAGAAATAATTAAGGAGGCAAGGTGGACAGCAGCGGCTGCTTGGCTTCACTAGGCCTGAGACAATGTAGTTGAAGCCAGTCGCAGAAGTATATTCTAAGTCTGAAAATGGAATTGCAAATACACAAATGAACTTCTACCTGTTGAAACTCAATGCAGATGTACTATAAAGAGTCAAAGGAGTTCAGTGACAGAGCACCTGAGACAGCTGAGCAGAATACATTAGAAATTCATAGTTTGGTAATAGGGAATATGGAAACCAAGCAAACAAAAAAATCCAGAAAAAAAAAGTTTATAATGAAACTTTTAAATACAAGCATTATAAACTTCCAGTTACAAAAGAGAACACTAACGGTATACACTGGGGTTACAGCTCCTAGAAAGAAAGGAACTAACTGGTGGCTGATGACTTCCGGTAAGTCTTATCTGCTCTGAAACACTAGATATCTATGAACATTTTATGGTCAACATGAAAGTGCTGTTAACTGAATGCTGACCTACAGGGAAGTGGGCAACTAATTTTGTATGGCCCACCGCGATACAAAGGAGACTACCTGAGCATGCCACAGTGCTGTGGCTGGTCTGCAGAGTACAATCATGACAAGTTCTTAATGTCTATATTTAATTATTTTAAAAGTTCTGTAAGAGAACTCAAAGCAAGATGTTAAATTACTACCTTAAAGTTCACATAGAATGAAAGTCTAAAGTAAAACATGCAATGTGCATGCTAAGTCATAAACATGCAATGTGCATGCTAATTCATTTCTAATTTAAACATTAACTTCATTTAAAAGATTATTTATCTTTTTCTTTATGAAACAAGGTTTTACTATCAAGCCTTAGCTGGCCTGGAGTTTGCTATGCTGACCTGGCCAGGCTCCATCCATCTCTGCTGTTCTAATGCTGGGTCTAAAGCATGCACTGCCACATGCAACTTTGCTTCATTCTTACAACCTCGAAGTTCATCCCATAACAGCAATTTAAGACTTTTATTCGTAAGGACTGAACAATTACAACACCTTACAGATTTACACTTAGGCTTCTTTCCTCATGAAGACACTTATGTGTTCCACTACCAAGTTAGGTAATCACTAAGAAGACACAGAGTGCACACTGATCGGGAGACATAATAAAACAGAAGCAGAGAGCGCTCTGTCCCATTAAGCCCACGAGGACACTAAGTCCAAACAGGAGGAGCTCAGTGACAGAGCACCTGAGACAGCTGAGCAGAATACATTAGAAATTCATAGTTTGGTAATAAGGAATATGGAAACCAAGCAAACAAAAAATCCAGAAAAAAAAAAAAAGTGAGTCTTGCCAGTGAAGAAGACTGCTAAGCTAAACCCACCACAGTAACCAAAGATCTTAGGGTTGGGTAAGGAAGAGAGTAACCATGTTAAAGTGTGCCAAGCTAAATCCTCATGCTCTGTAACAGCAACTGAATCAGACAACAAGGTACAGGTCTTCTGAAAAAAACAGATACAAACCTGGCAACTCCTGTTGGCGCTGGTATAGCAACAAACTACTCATGAATAAATGTATAAACATAAATATGATAACATGTAAGACTTGGGGAACTAAATTAACTAGTCAGCCACATAACTACCACCACCAACAACAATGAACGAAAAAGGATAAAATTCCACTAAAAATTCAAGTACAGAGTTTGGCATCAAGTTGGCAAGCAAAAGGTAACAATGAGAAATTAAAAATATGTTTTTAAACATGTATGGTGTGTACCACATGCATGCAAATCAGAAGACAGTGGTGGATTTTGAGCCAACATGTAGGAGGTGGGATCCAACCCAAGTCTTCTACGAAAGGAACACATGTTCTTAACCATCTCTCTAGTCCTCAACAATGAAAACTTTTATGGAAAGTTCTTGGGGAGAAGCACCATACCAGGGGGAACTAACTGCTTACCTTTGACAGTTAGATTGAAACAACCAAGCCTGTCCCCCGACAGCGAGTCTGCGCCACACTGTAGCACCACAGCGCTAGGCTGGTACATCTCCATCACTTTTGAGATGATCTAGCCACAGAATAAGACACATTAGTATCTAAGGATATTTTACAACTCCATTTTATTTCTGAAAGCAGTACTTACAGGCTTAAAAATTTGTCCATATGATTCATCATCTATACCATCTCTCATAGGAAAATTGACAGCATAGTATTTTCCCTTTCCAGCACCAATATCCTAAAACACAAAAGTAAATCTTAGGAGACTATTTCATAACAAAAAGCCTGACACATTTTAAAATGATTAAAAGACCAAGTAACACACAATTTTAAAAAAATTAAATAAAAAATAAGCAATTACGTGTTCCAGTATTTGTAGAAGTACTTAAAAAAAAATTAGATGTTTTCTTCATTTACATTTCAAATGCTATCCCCATTCCTATTTTTCTCTCCGAAAATTCCTTATATCCTCCCCCATCCCCTTGCTCCCCAACCCACCCACTCCCACTTCCTGGCCCTGGCATTCCCCTCTACTGGGGCATAGAATCTTCGCAAGACCAAGGGCCTCTCCTCTCAATGACGGCCAACTAGGCCATCTTCTGCTACATATGCAGCTAGAGACACAACTCTGGGGGGTACTGGTTAGTTCACATTGTTGTTCCTCCTATAGGGTTGCAGACCCCTTCAGCTCCTTGGGTACTTTCTCTAGCTCCTCCATTGGGGACCCTGTGTTCCATCCAATGGATGACTGTAAGCATCCACTTCGGTGTTTGCCAGGCACTGGCATAGCCTCACAGGAGACAGCTATATCAGGGTGCTTTCAGCAAAATCTTGTTGGTATATGCAATAATGTCTGGGTTTGGTGGTTGTTTATGGGATGGATCCCCGGGTGGGGCAGTCTCTGGATGGTCATGCCTTCAGTCTTTGATCCGAACTTTGTCTCTGTAACTCCTTCCATGGGTATTTTCTTCCCCCTTCTAAGAAGGAATGAAGTGTCCACACTTTGGTCTTCCTTCTTCTTGAGTTTCATGAGTTTTGTAAATTGTATCTTGGGTATTCTAAGTTTTGAAGTCCTTTTTAAGCTCTAAGGCAGTTTTTAGATAACGCACAAGCACTGTAGTTTGGGCTGGTGAAATAACTGGGCAGATAAAGCCCACCAAGTGAGATCCCCTCGGTTTCATCCCCAGGATCCACCCACATGGCAGGAGGACTCCTACACATATAACATGGCACACACGTACCCCTCCACACCACACAAAATAAATTAAAAAGTTCTTACAAACCTCAGTTTGATGAGGCATGAAACAATTTTACAAGATGTAAAAGTCGAGCCCACTTATTCCACCATTCTCAAAGTAAGGAGCCCTATGACCCAGACCCACAGGTAGGGAGGGATCCTCAGAGCTTCTACATCTACTGCACCACTCTGGGGCAACATGGAGTCCTGTGAACACAAACCCAGGTAGGGACCCCAAAATCAGTCTTCAACACCACTTAATAAGACACCCTGGGACTCTATGCCTTTGATCTCAGATAAAGACCCTGCTTGACCTCTCCCAACCTACCACAAGAGTGTGATATCCTGTACCCCACACCTATAGAACACTGTCCATTCCCATTGTGATCCCACCCCTGCTACCCAAGACAATGTATGCAACCTGGAAAGGTTAGCCAACTTTTTAAGATCAGCACTTATACCTGAGTTGAGACCATTTCTGATCCCTCGTTTCTACAGAAACAAAGTAATCACAACTGAACAACAAGCAGCATTCAGTGGGTCCACATGTGACAAATCCTAACAGTAAGCAATGATCCCAACAACTGCTCAACTAAGGTAAGGCCACATTTCCAGAAACAAACAAAAAACCATACACACCAGGTGCCTAGGTCCCATCATAAATACGCAAACAAAATGAACAAGACAACATGGCTCCTCCAGAAATTAGCAACCTCCTATGTTCATCTTATATTTATTCTGACAGAATTCAGTCTTACCCTCAAGTCTCCTGTTCCAGGAAAGTATTCCCCATATTTATGGAATGAGACGGTCATCACACGATCTGTTGTATAAAAAGCTTCCTCAACACCATCACCATGGTGGATGTCTATGTCAATATATAAGACTCTCTGATGGTACCTGAAAGGAAAACACAAGCCAGAATTTGAAAGCAGGTTCTTCATCTTACAGCGAATGCTCACCCTTCTTACCCCACAGACAGTCTCAGCATCCAGGCCCAGAGCGTCACGTCTCCTTTGGCTACCAAGACAATCTAGTACTCTCTGAGATCTACCCTTGTCTTTACACTTTAAAAACGGGCATACATTATCTATATATTCACAACTAAAGATTATGTCAATTGCTACATTAGAGAATTTCAGAATTGCTGGGCTTGGTGGCATACACCTTTAATCCCAGTCATCAGGAGGTACAGGCAGGTGGGTCTCTTGAGTTTGAGATCAGCCTGGTCTACAAAGCAAATTCTAGGAGACCCAGGGCTACACAGAGAAACCCTATCTCAAACAAACAAAAAACCACAACACAACATGGAAGGAAGGGCCTGGAGATGGCTCAACAGTTGACAGTACTGGCTGCTCTTTCAGAGACCCCAGGTTCAGTCCCACATAGCAGGCTCACAACTATCTGTAACTCCAGTTCCAGGTTATCCAACACCTTACACAGACATATGTGTAAACAAAACACAAACGACATAAAATGAAAATAAATCAATTCAAAAAATTTCAGCATTATAAAATAATCCACGGGCAACTGTAACCAACATAGTGCTGTTATTTTTATTCTTTTTTTTTTAAAATATTTATTTATTATATGTAAGTACGCTGTTGCTGTCTTCAGACACTCCAGAAGAGAGCATCAGATCACATTGTAGATGGTTGTGAACCACCATGTGGTTGCTGGGATTCGAACTCAGGACCTTTGGGAGAGCAGTCAGTGCTCTTAACCACTGAGCCATCTCTCCAGCCCTATTTTTATTCTTTAAACAGCTTTAAAGTGACCAGAACTACAGATTGTTTCCCTTTCCCTGTGGTTGTTTTGATAGTTGCTCATCCAGGCTAATCTCAAACCTACCTGCCTCTGGAATACAGGTGTGTACCATCCCAACTCCCCAGTTTCCAATGGTTCAAGAATAAAATAAAACTCAGAGTATTTTATAACATGACAGTTCAGTGACAGTCCAATGTCCATATCCATAAACACCTTTTACAGCAAAAAGAGCACATTTATTTATTTACACATCATCTACAGCATACTTAAGACCTCATGACTGTGACAGATCACAAGTGCCTTCATCATTCCCTGATGCTTTGTACACCACCAGTCACAGCAACAACTCAAATGAACTTCTGCAGTCACTCCACCATAGAATGACATCAGTTCCATACCTATGTCAAAGTGCAGATAGAAAAAAACTGTATTTAAAACAGCTACTGGTGTTGGAAAGTTGGACTAGTAGTTAGGAGCACTGGCTGCCTTCTAGAGAATCCAGGTTAAATTTCCAGCACCCACATGGTGACTCACAACCGTCTCTACACCCGTTCCTGGGGATCTTCTGCTGGCCTCTTCTGTCCTCCATGGGCATTGCACAGATGTGGTACATAGACACACATGCAGGCAAAACACCAATACATATAAAATAAAATTTAAATTCACCGTTTAAGGTAGTAAATGATTATCTTGTCACTGTGGTTGACTTAAAACATTTTGTTTATTATATAAAGATGCCGTAACTGTGCTCATACAACATTAGCTGGCATGATCAAACCAGGCATTTATGTTCTCAAGGCATAGAAAAGCCACACTAAGAAAATCTCAACTAGTGCAAACAGCGGTTTCATCACAGCAGAACTTCTTCACAAAGTTAAAAATCAAACACGATCAAATGGCCAATGTGCTTAGATGAGCAAGGAGAGCTGCTTACCAGACCAATTAAATCATGTTCAATTTTACCACGTGAAGAAACGTCAGAACTGAGCTTGCTAAAGACTAAGGTGTGAAAGAAAAAGCAGCAAATCTTTAAAATTGAAGGCAGTGGAATAAGCTTCAAGTCAATGAAGGTGATCTCAGGTATCCGTCGGTCTGGGTGAGTCAGCTATGTTACACTGACAGCACTTAGCTGCTGTCTGTTTGAGGTCAGAAAGTTAACTCTTGGGATGTGCATGTGGAGCAAGCCTATAGAACACAGCTGCAGTCAAAGCTGAAATACAACTCCCTACAGCATTACAGCTAACAGTGGAAAATAAGCTAGTTTTATTTTATTTTTTTAAAGATGTAAGTACACTGTAGCTGTCTTCAGACACTCCAGAAGAGGGTGTCAGATCTTGTTACGGATGGTTGTNNGCCACCATGTGGTTGTTGGGATTTGAACTCCAGACCTTCGGAAGAGCAGTCGGGTGCTCTAACCCACTGAGCCATCTCACCAGCCCATAAGCTAGTTTTATAAGTGTCCACATTCCTAAGGACCTTCACACTTCTAAAACAGCAGCGAAGGATAACTTCCAAAACCTCTTCAGCAGTTGGGCATCACTGTGTGTCCTTTATCTGTTTGTTCTGTGTGTCTGTGTAGAGGACAGAACCTGACTGGATAAGAGAACTGGGATCAGCCACACTAGTAAATGGCTAGACAAACTTCTTATAACACAGGTTTCAAAGTCTTGTCTTCAAGTAACTTTAGCCTTCACATTTCTGGAGCTCTAGCAGCTATTTTTATCAGCTCAGACTACTGCAAACCTAAATGGGCAGAGACCATTTACCAGCAGTCTCAGGCACGGCACTGTCTGCCTTCTCGCTCTCCCACTGTAGTGGTATAGTTCTCACACTTCTGCAGGGGCTCACAACAAGCCCTAGAAGACTCAGCATTAATATATTATCATTTATTTGATAGTCTTTAAAATCTTTTTTTTTTTTTCCTTTCAATTAAGAGGTCTGATCACAGGGAAAATTCAGTTTGAGTTAACTCACTTGAGTAACTCGAGGATGGCAAGCACAATATCATTAACATAGCAGAACCCTGATGCTTCTGACTTCTTGGCATGATGCAATCCTCCAGCCCAGTTGACAGCCATATCAGTTTGTTGCCGGTTTAACTTCACAGCCCCAGCTAAGAAGGAGATACATGTTATGGTATTTATAAAATATTTAGAATTTAAAATAAATCAGATTACATAAAATACATATAAGTGAAACCCTATTAAATATGCCATGTATAAGCAGAAAAGGTTTTGACATTCAAAAGCAAAGGATTATAACTTAGGAGCCTAAGCTTTCCTCAGATAACCATTTTCCTACAGTTTACCCAACTAAAATCACAGCACACATGGAAAGTCTTAGAAAAAAATGGCAGAAGAAAAAAAGAGGATAAAAAGGTCTCTGAGCAAAAATACACTAACTTAAAAACTGTGTTAAAGTAGTCATTGTTGAACACTGGCATTTAAAGACAATTATACTTGCTACTTTGAACCTGAAAAGCCTTCTAAGAACCCCAGGGAACATTTAGTCACCAGTATGGTACCACCAGAAGGGGATGGATTCTCTAAGAGCTGAGATCTGATCTTGCTTGAAAGGGATACTGGAATCCTCTTTATCCATGCAGAGGCCCTGACGTAAACCAGCCTTCTCCCAAATGCACATACCATAACGTGCTATCACAATCCCCAAGGACAGGGTCAGTTAAGCTCCCAAACTGTGAACCAAGATCAACTATTCTTTTAAAAGTTACTGCAGGTTTTGTTACATTAACAGAAGAGTGAATAGCAAAATCATAACCATCCAAGCCTCTAACCCAATGACTGAGAGGCTAAGGCAAGAGGATTGCCACACTATCCAGGTCAGCCTGGGCTCCACAGTGAACTACAAGACAGCCTGGGTACTGGGTGAGACTGTTTCAAAAACAAAACAAAACAACAAATTCATTACCATTAAGTTGGAATGATAGCACATGTCTGTAAGCAAGCATTTGGGAGGCAGCCATGGAGGTGGATGAGACTGATACAGCAAAATAAAGCCAACACAACCTTACTACATTACAGCTTCTGCTTTAGACAAAAACTACAGACACTCTAACCCCTTCAGCTCCTCTTGAGTCTGACTAACTCAGGATACTCACCAACTGAACCACCGGTGGAGAGCTGACAAAACTCAAAGAGTCCATCAAACACCGGACAATCTTCTCCAACGTTAACTGTGAAAGGTGAACTTCATTAAAGTCAATCTATTATCAAGTCATTGAAGGCTTTTTCTTATAAACTATTAAAAACATTTGCTTCAGGCAATCATAGGATATAATATTTCATGGTAGCAATGTGAAATTTGTAATTTTAAAACATTACCTATGAATTTCAAAATTCATAGGGAGTAATACTTCAAGGTAGTAATATAAAAGTTACAATTTTATAATATAATGCTTATTTTATACAAGATAATTAAATTGTTACTTATGGAATATCATTACCAAATCTTATTAGGATATTTGTGAAGCAATAATTCTACCCAACCACCACCATCACCAACAAAATAAATCAAAAGCCTATATAAAAGTAAAATAGGCACAAATCTAGTTTTCTCTTTAAATATGATAGTGAATTAGTTAAAGATTAAGTGGCTGCAACTGCCTTCTAACTCACCTTACTGACCCTCACACACAGTCCCCGACTCCAAAGCATATTTTAGTGAGTATTAAAATATTAAGTTACTTTGTTTTTTTCTGTGGCTAAAACTGACTTCAGAAGCTGCCATGAATCAATCAGTTTCATGGAACATAAGACAGATGACATGTCACATGGTCATGACATGGTTGACTCCCTGTGCTGAGAGGAATAAACACAACAGAAGGTGTGTGTGGCCCATTCCTCATCATCCTTCACATCCCAAATCAGACTTTAGCAAGAGGGCAGGTGTTTACAGACCTACAAATTACAGATACTGTACAAAAAAAGTTTTAGTTTTTTGTTGCTCAAATAGAATTTCATATAAACCAGCACTATAATGGTTTAAACAAATCCTGTCATTGACCCAAGGGCTACTGATTATTGTGTAAATCCCTAATAAAAAACCAAAAAACAATAGCTATAATAGCATCTGTCCTATTACAGTCTTGAGTTAACCAAATGGGATAACCTATGGTAGGGAAATATGTTCAGTGAACTTGAGAAATCCTTATCATCATCACTGAATTAAATCCACCTCTCACTGAGGAAATTGGCTCCAGTATTAAGCTTCAAAAGACAGCATTCCACATGTTTCACAATACTTGGCAACATTTCTTTAATACAATTGACTACCAATCTCTAATAACAATATACTTTCACCTATAATCGAAAACATGTAGACTAAAAAGAAACACTGAGAAGCCAACAAAAGGCAAAGACTTTACATTATAGAACAATGTGATACATTGTACACAGGAGGTGAAATGGAGGACTGAGAGAGAGAGAGAGAGAGAGAGAGAGAGAGAGAGAGAGAGAGAGAGAGAAGCAGGTAGATCTCTGTGAGTTTGAGGCCAGCCTGATCTGCATTAGCAAGCTCCAGGACAGCTGGCTACAAAATCAGACTCTGTCTCAAAAAAATTATTTAAAAAAAAAAAAGAAAGAAATATATTTTTCTCTTATAACTCTGTGATCTCCCTATAAACCCCAAACTTATCATGGGTACAAAATAAAAAGAACAAACTTAAATAGGTTTGTTTTCTAAAGTAACATTAATATTGGTTCAATGACCTTCTGAATTAATAATTATATTAATATTTTAAATTATGAGGGAAAAATACCTATTGAGGAAACTCTGACCAGAAACTTTAAAAAGATTCATTTACATTCACCACTAGTAAAATAATTATAACGTACATCTCTGCATCTGCTTACTGTACTCAGACATGTTATCTGGTCTTATTGATCGTAGAAATTTGATATACTCATCACTGTGGTATTTTGTCATTTCTTCAGCAGTGGCTTTATGAGGCCTCTGAAAAGAAAAACACCAGGATGTTGGAAGTATCAGTTGTTAAATGAGAATTATCAAATGATATGTATAAGTTTCCATGATCAGTCTCAGTCTTTCTAAATGAACCAGATCCACCTGAGTAACAAGTTACAATGCTAATCCAGATGCATACATTTGTCTCCCAGGCAGCAGGAAGCCCCTCTCCAAGCTAATGCTACTCCTGTTTGTTCAGACTCTTTCCCATCACACCCTCGCTGTTCTCTACCCACTGACTTTCATCAAAGGTTTCTAAGAACATCGCTTGAGATCTTCCTTAGCCTTCTTTTATTCTAATTTTTGTTCTGAAGAGCTCAATTTCATTTACGACAGACTTCTTCCACAAGTCTTCCCATTTCTCTAAAAGCCTCCTGTAATCATGCTTCGCCCTCTTCTCCTGCAGTTAGCCTTATTCTACCTTGCACTTTTTATGGATACTCCAGCCTGTGTTATGAAGGCTTTTTAGGTGGCTGTGTATCTTACACCATTTTTTACTTACCTTGCTATCATTAACAGCATTTCATATGTATGTTAACCAAATAAATATTTATGATTAATTTTCTACCAAACTCTTGCAATAATTCAGGTCAATTATCTTTTATTTCTTTTTTAAAATTACATTGTGTGGAGGTGTGTCCTTATGCCCACGTGGAATCAGAAGACAACTTGGGGGAATTAGGTCTCTCCTTCTACTGCGAGAGTTCTGGGGAAGGAACACAGGCCATCCAGTTGGTGGCAAGCACCTCTACCTATTAAGTTATCTCACCAACCCCAACTACATGCATCTCCCACAGCAGCATAAGAAGGGCTTTCAAATACCAGTTTAAAAATACAGTGCCAACCAGTACTTACATATATTTCCATTTTTCGGTATAAACCATAATTTAGCAGCAAGTTATGAGTCATCCGGATCCTATGAGGCTTCATGGGATGACCCTGGCCATAATAATAATTTCCAATATCACCTAAAAGAGAAAAGATGCTTATTAAATACCACCACTGACATGTGTCCAACATCAAAACCATTTATATTTAAACAGGAGTTGTTAAAAATTATTTTTTGTAATCTTCAAATTACATTAGAAATCTAATATATTATGCAGATTTTATATACGCCTAGGCTTCACATTCTTTGTGGAGAGAGAAAGTTTTTCTGACTTTTAGTTTTCCAATTTTCCTGATTTGGTTCCTTAAGGTGAAATCCATTTTTAGTGGGTTTTTGTTGTTGTTGTTGTTGTTGTTGTTCATCTTGCAAATTTAGATACATAAGATGTATTCTTGAAGTATGGAGTAGGATCTAATTTGTCAGCTAGTATTGCTTCTTGTATAACTTATTGGCATCCTGTAGAAATCTCTTACAGTCAAGCTGGTATAATGGAAGGGCTTAAATGTTCAGTGTCAACAAGTGGGAGACTCACAGCATTTTTCAGGGTAATAAGGATACTCTTGTCCTCATTTCTCAGGACACAGTAGTAGCCTGTGCATTAAAACATCTTAGATGCTATGGTGGTTTGAATATGCTTGGCCCATGGGAAGTGGCACTATTAGTGGCCTCATTAGAGGAAGTGTGTCACTATGGAGGTGCGCTGAGCCACACATGGTGAATTTTTCAGATTCCCTCCAAAGGCTTGGGATATACAGTGGTGGAACGTTTCTCTAGCATGTACAGGCCTTTGGTTTAATTCCCCTGCACAAAAGGGGAGAGACAGGAATGCAGATGGGAAGAAGGAAGGGGAAGGAGAGGAAATGTAAGGGAGGAAGACAAATACAGTACAAGGAACGAGGAAGGTAGAGGAACAGTGAGGATATCTCGAGGATCAAGCACAATCATGTCATTGCCCTGTACCTATAATACACAGAAGTCTGTGTATAAATAGAATAGGCTCCCTCCAGGAGCCATTACACACACACACACACACACACACACACACACACACACACACACACAATACCAGGCACAAGAAGCCGTCTTTGGAGTTGCTGGTCAGGACTGTCCAGGAGACTCCCAAAACTTTATATGCTATTGCCCTTGGTTGCCCCCTAGAGGTAAATGCATATTGCTGAAGACACCACGCACTTGAGATGCAGGGCCCAAGAAGCCCCTGAGCTGGACAGAACTTAGAGCCTAATCCTTCTTGAGGACTACCCTTCATATTACAAAAAGGAGTCCTGCAAGGTTCCAGAGGAGGGAAGCAACCAATAGTCCTACCCAGTTATGACACCTATGAACCACAGTAACAACCACCATGGCACCATAAATGTGGCGTAGTGGCACGCAGACCTTTCCAGTAACCAACAGCTTTCTAATTAGATTTAAGATCCATTCAGCAAGAGGGAAATCATGCCTAGTACTGGAGACCTAGCCAACTTAAGACTACTGAAGTCATGGATCTCTGAATAGAATATACAATTACTATTTTACAAAACCTACATCATCCCTATCTATATTCTACATAGTAGTCCTCACCTCTGTAAAGGAAAACTTCTTGTAGCACAGACCATTATAGAAAACCACAATCAACTGAAATGCAGAGTTTTGGAGCCCATTACCAAGTGACACATCTACATTACAACCCCTGTACCTTAGGGTCAGAGGTCATTGGGGAAGAGGGAGAAGGGTTTAAGAGCTTGAAGAATAGGGAGTTTACTGTAAGACTGCTGCTGATGAGACATGTCAGAAGTGACACCCACTAAGTCTCACCAACATTCCTGGCTAAACATGACCTGAACAAGGTCATCAACAGACACATTAATGAAGATGAGGAGGCCTCAAGCCTAGACAAAGAACTACAGACAACTAAGTAATGAGGATAGGAGAAAGGATCTCCTCTAGGTAGTGACCAGCCCATGGTTATCCAGTAACAAACAGCCAGCTCTAAAAGCATGCAAGTAACACTAGATACACTGAACAGGTTGTATTTATGTATTTAGGAGTGCATATATGTATCAACAGTTAAAGAAATCCGAGGGTATGGATTTGAAAGAGAGCAGGTGGAAGGCTCCACAGGTGGGGTTGGAGGGAGGAAGGGAGGAAGAAAATGGTGTGATCATATTATAATTTTAAAAACAAACAAGAACCATTTTGTGGGCAAGGTACCTTTAAAACCAGCACTCTAGTACCAGAGGGTAGGTGATTCTGGGAGGAGGAGCGGGAAGAATAATAATTTATAATGTTTCCTGTTCAGTATTAGTTTTATATATGGCTATTTTGAAGTTATCTACTTCTTACTAAAAAACCTTCTGCCTTTTTCTTTAAGAAAATGTTTTCCAAACTGATTCTTTTTAAATTTTATTTAATGTGCATGGCGATTTTGCCACACATATGTCTATTCCTGGTGGCCATGGAGGAGGGCAGGAGACAGCATTGGATCCCCTGTGGCTGTAGTGACTGACCCCTGTGAACAACCCTATGGATGCTGGAAATCCAACCCAGGTTCCCCTGAAAGAGCAGCCAGGGTATCAAACTGCTAAGCCATCCAGCCCTGTTGTTAAAATGTTTAATCCCAATCTGGCGTTTCTACCCTGGCTTTGACCATTTAATTTCCGGATAAAAGATACACACAACCTTTATATTTACAATAGGCCTTAAACAGCATAGGAGATATCTACCCTGTATGTTATTAGAATCTATCCTCCTGTTGATACCCCTGAGTTATTACTGATTATATTTCATCCGAGCTCCACCTAACGCCAATTGGCCAGCCCACAGAGTCATGTCTTCACAGCTCAAATCCATGGCAGCTTCTCCTCTGTCCTTCATCTTTTTCCCTTTTGGTTTTACTCTGAACCCGAGCCCAGGAATTCTAAGCCCCACATACATCTCTTCTGCTCAGCTATTGGCTGTGGGCATCTTTATTTTCCAGTCAGAAATAACTTGAAGGCAAGGCCACATACTGCTACTTGGGTCTGTGTGCAGAGTACAGATCTTGGGGCCTGCACTTAGTATTGCAATACACAGCAAGATCAAACCTCAACAGTACCTTCTTCCTTTCTTAATTTCATGTACCTAGAGGCTCTGCCAGTTACATAATTTGGGCATTTAAAATGTGACCCCATTTTTTTGTTCAAATACTTAAATATAGTTTTACCAATTAAGAATATCCAGAAAAGCTTGACTCAAGATAAAAATATATAATGTACTAAAACTGGGACAACATTCTATGATCAAAGGTATTTCTGAAGCAAAAATGTATAATTATCAGTTAGTGGAATAAAGACAATAAATTATAATTGCATTAATTCAGGATAAGCTTTTGATTCTGAGTGAACAAAATTTCAGATCATTGCAAATTTCAAGACTGTGAAATGTACTTTCACCCTGTACACAGATGAGCTGCCAATAGTAGTGGGGGAGAGGCAAAGGAGGGGAAAAAAAAAAAAAAAAAAAACAAGAAAAAAAGACTACCGTGCAATTTTTGTCTGCCTCACACCATTAGTTCTGTAAAAGTTTTAACACCGTTAGACCCTCCTCCTTGAAACACTGGAGACTGGATCTCCACAATTCTGTTCTCCTCCATTGTGCTCCTTCCCTAAGCCCACTTCCTCCAAACCTTTTAAATCCCAGTTTTTCCTCACTTTCCTTACAAGTCAAGAGCTTGTCACTGGTCAAGCAGTACACCAGGAGTGATGGCTTCATCCTATGGCTTCTCAGGAACAATTCCAGGAGTCTGTGTCTCTCCATACCATCACCTTCAACAAACACCTCAGTATTTACCACTTACCAGCTAAGAAATACTACTTCTCCCTGGGTTTCAGGTAATTTTTGGAAGTATTTTCATTTGATCTAAATAAAGATCTCAAATACATAATAGCCAACATAGAGCCCTTGATTCCATACAATCTCAATGGACAGTCTGTTGTCCATCTCATGCCCAGTCCAGAAATCACCACTCCCAGCCCTAACCCCATGTCCAAGCCACCAACAAGTAATTTTGATGTATTTCTTCTTGGTTTATAAACCACTCTCAAATGTACCCAATTCTATCTAAAGACAACCATTTCGTTTCACTTTAAATAGACAAATATGTATTTAACACTTTCCTCTAGCCTACATTCTACTTCTCACCAATTCTCTTAGAGACTAGCCTCCACCACTAAGAGTAAACATCTCTTTCAACTAAGTTTGCTGTGCCTGGTCCCTTGGGGCTCAGCCCAGCATCCCTATCTCTGGGTTGCCCTTCTTTTGGGTATGAGACATTCCAAGTACTTGGTCTTTGTCGTTTTTTAGGACTGGTGCACATTCTTCCTTGAGATGCTTGTTTTATTACTCCATCAAGGGCTCCCTCTCTTACTCTGTTACAAACACCCATTTCCTTCTTAAGCAATCTTTGTCTATATGGGACACAGCAGGGACTTAAAACAACCTTATGTTTCTGAATCCCAAACTGACTTCATGTACAAGTATAAACCATGAAACCAGAGTGAGACCGACTAACCAAAGAGATGAGAGTAGAACTTCAATGTAATGGTGTTAGGGTGATGTTTCTGTACACTGTGTGAAAATGTGTCTCTATCCTTCCCCAACTGCCTAAGGCACCTCCTGACTGATTAAAATAAAAAGCCAACGGCTTACAGCAAAAGGCAGGATGGTAAAGTGGGACATCTGGAAGAGAGAGGGACTCAGAGAATTAGGCGTGGAGTATCCCCTATTCAGACTCGGAAGAAGTTGGTTGTAGGAAACTGCGAAGTGTAAATGAGATAACTGAGTGATGAGCTAGTTGGGAGCAAGCCTAATTTAAGGCCTAGGCGTTCATTAAAAAATAAATAAATAAATAAATAAACAGAATAAATCTCTGTCATTATCCAGAGCAATGGCCGCCTTAGAAAAGCCCAAACCATTAATGACTTCACATTTCATTTTGCTAATGTAAGAAATTTTGCTTTTGTTCACCAACTCCAAATGTTTTAAGAATTTGCTAACATTTAATTTTGCTAGGAAAAAAAATTATTAATACATTTTTTTTAGGGACAGAAGAACAAAACTGCAAAAGAAAAAAAAATCTTTGTATTCTAGGTACGAATTTTTCTTAGACATTAAAACAGAAACCCATGTGGGGAAAGAAACCCCATGTGGAGAATATGAAATGTTCACTTGTTTTTCGTCTATAAGCGGCAGAAGCTTATATCCTCCTGCCTGTAATTATATAGCACTTAGTGGGAATGGATGGGCTGGAGAGTAGGTTAAGAGCATTTATTGCTCTTCCAGAAGAAAGTTTGGTTTCCAGAAACTACATGGTAGCTCACAACCACTCCTAAACATCAAGAGCACCAGATATGCATAAGATGCACATACATTTTAAATAAAAGTAAAATAAATCCGACAACCAATGGCCGCTCTGTAGAAGTCTTGTATCTGTTAAGAGAGTTAGGAGTACACTGGGAAATATGATTACGGTAATTGCTATAGTCTGTATTTGTGTTGCCACGTGCTTTCCTCTGGAATATGTCTCCGAACATTTTGATTACGAGTATCTCTATCAGAGAAAATAAACAAAGCATAAAGCAATTGGTGTTTAATTATATAAATTATGCATACATTCAATTCTGTCATACACTATACATTAGAAGGCACTACATGATTGGTCCCAAGCTTCACTCTAAGCAAGGCAAAGTTTATATTTCTAAATAAAGTATTAAAAGTGTGAGCATTGCAATTAGAACTAAATGTGGCTCCATCTGCTCAATTACACTTAAGTAGAGAAAAAAGGGAAAAAAGTCAGAAAGGATCTTAGTGTAGACATATAATCAGCTTTATATCATTTGCTGATTTTTATCTTTTAGTATAGTAAGAGATTAGCCAACATTCTGAAATGTGTTTCTGGGAATTATGATGACCAGTCAATAGTCACAGTCCACTAAGACCAACTCTGATTTCTCTTCTGAGGTTAGGGATAGTTCATATCCAAAAGTTCACAGATCAGTGGCACAGAGATCTTACAAGTACAATTCTGAAGACTAGCACACACGGAGGAAACCATATTCAACCTTCAGACGTATTCTTCACTAAGCACACAGAGTCAGCAGGAAGACACTCACAGGAGTTGTCAAGAGGCTCTCTGGGTGCCCATCGCCCCGTTAAACTCCTCCTTCCCCGATCTCTTCCTCCATCAACCAAGTTAAAAGCATTAACTTAAGACTGGTATACTGTGAGCCCCAACCCTACTGGCACGGTCCTCCAGCACCCCAAACCTTCATGCGTATCAAAGTTATGCACTTTCTTGGTACGAAAGTCACTTTACCTGCACCTTTTGTTTAGAATTTAATAAAGACAATTAAAGATTGCTGCTACCTTTATAAACTAACAAGAAGAGGGTTTCTGTAATCAAGTCAGATGTGTAGGGAATTCTCTGTAGTCTAGCATGCTATGACATGTTAATTAGCTTAACTATGACACCAATTTATATATTTTCAATTTTTGTTAGCTTCCCCCAAATGCCAAATATTCAGAATGAAAATAAGTCCATTCTATAAACAAGTCAAGAAAGAACCACAGATAGATAACCCAGCAGATTTCCACCATCAATTATACAGCTGGTCACTTACAACTAGGTAAAGCAGTTGCATGGGCATAAGTCAAAAAATCACATGACTGAAAAATATCTCCCTCCACACCTCATCTCCATGACCAATGTCTATCCCACCCCTCAGCAAAGGCTCATCCCCACACAAGAAGCCAGGAAGGAGTTGTTCAAGACAGAGAGTACTCTGGTTCTCCATCAGGCCTGGTGAAAGTTAATGTGACTTAGAGTTCATCACTGATGACAGAAGCTGACAGCTGAAGAGACGGAGCTGTTCCCCAACAGTTCAACCTTTCCCTTGACTCTCACGAGAACAAGCCTTTACTCTAGAAAGGCTGTACTTTCCAATGGATCAGAGAATGCAGGTCAGGGCTTTGCCATGAACCCAACGTCATAATGTAACTCATGTTTAAACCAACATGTTCTCCCATCTCTGCTCTCCATGATGGTGTAACTTCAAATAAACATGCAATGCAGATGAGGTCCTCTCAAACTTCCAATTAAGCCAGGCCATGGTGGCACATACCTTTAATCCCAGGATTTGGGAGGCAGAGACAGGTGGATCTCTGAGTTAGGGCCAGCCTGGTCTACACAGTGAGTTTCAGGACAGCCAGGTCAACTTAGAGCCTGTCTCCAAAAACAAAACAGTCATTTAAAAAGCCTTTTCCATTTTGGCCTAGCTTTCTGTAAGGTTTTTTATTTTCCAGCTAATGACAGGTGGCTATTTTATTTAAAGCTTGTATTAAAAGATTCTGTCAAGCCGGGCAGCGGTGGCGCACACCTTTGATCCCAGCACTTGGGAGGCAGAGACAGGCGGATTTCTGAGTTCGAGGCCAGCCTGATCTACAGAGTGAGTTCCAGGACAGCCAGGACTACACAGAGAAACCCTGTCTTAAACAAACAAACAAACAAACAAACCAAGAAAATGCACGACTATTTTCAAGTTAAAGTCGGTTTCATTCAGCCTAGTTCTGTAATCTACCTCTCCAAGACACTATGACTTCAATACAATTACAGAAAACTCTCCCAATTTCATATTGCTTTGTAGAGATCAAGCATTCAATCAATGAGCTTCGCTAGTTCTGTCAAATTTCCTTATTACTTCTCTCAATAGTTATCTATTAATGTCTTGGGTGAAATCTGTATAGGCAGGGCACTATTCCATTGGTGTAACTGAACCCAGAGACTATTACTGCTCATACTCCAAATTAGAAAATCCTTACAGTCACCTTGTACTGTTCACTGCATTGTGAGCTCAACCCTATTTGGAATATTTAGTCCACTTCTCAAAGTTTCCTGCAGCAAGGTCTCCATCGCAGTAGAACAAGCAAGATGCCTTTTTCCTAACCCCCCAGAGCAGGGTATTATAGCAGATCGAACAAAGAGCAACAAAAGAAGTGGGAGGTAATAACCTCCCATAGAGACATGCCAGGACCCATCAAACAAGAACAACTGCAGGCTTCCCTCTCCTATCACTTCCCCACAGACCTACCTACTTCCAACTCAAAACCCCTTAATTGTCACCGAGGAAGTGCAGCCCTTCCATTTGAACCCTGAGAAAGTGGAGCTCGAAGAACACGACGAACAAAGGCCAGGGATGGAGTCCACGCAAAATACCAGGGAGACAGCGCCGCTCTGCGAACTTGGCCGCCGGCCAGCAGTAACTCCTCCGCAGCCCCACCCGGGTTCCGGGGTCCCGGGTGAGGCTGGAAGCGCAGCGCGGACAGATCAGAGACTAGAAGGGGGTACCGTGAGAGCGGGGGAGGGGGACAGGGACGTGGGGCGGAGCTCCAGGCCGCCAGCTTTGTGCAGTCAGGCCCAGGGTGCCAACTGGGGCTCCTCCGAGACCAGTCCGAGGCAGTGCGCCCCAAACCTGCGTGTGCCCGAGAGGAGGACCCGAGAGGAGCGAAGGCGGGCGTCCCCGAGACGCCACCGCTGGGTAGGCCGTGTCGGTGTCCCCGCGGGCTGCCACCCCCGACACCCCGCCGCGCCCTCCCCGCATCCCGGCCGCAGGCTCCTCGGCCACTCACCATCATAGTAGTAGCACACTTTCTTCTTGCCGCCTCCTTGACTGTACGCCATGGACTCGGGCCGCCGCCTCCCGGCTGCGGCTCCTCCTCCGGCTGCTCCCGCCCGCCGCGGCCCGGCGGCCAGACAAGAAGGCTGAGGGGGACGGCCGGCGCGGCAGCCCTCGGAGCAAGGGCAGCCCGGAGCGGGACGGCGGCGGGGTCCGGGAGGGCCGTAGGGCAGAGCGGGGTAGGCAGCGGCGCCGACGCGCGACACTCGGCAGGGGTAGGCCTCCGGGCGGCGGGGCTGCGAGGCGGGAGCGACCACTGCGGCCGCGCGGAGGGGGCAGCACAGCTACGGTCGGGAGGAGCGACCGGGTCGGAGTGGACGCCACCGGCCAGGGCGACAGCAGCGCTCCCGGTGAGCAGTCCCTCACAGTCCGGAGGTGCGCACAAGCGGACTTTAGCCCCGTGCTCCGAGACCCGGGCGCGCAGCAGTCAGGTGCTCCCCTCGGTCTTTCGCGCACTGGTTGCGCCTGAGCCGAGCCTGCGCACTCCGCGCCTGCTCAAACGAATCCCGGGCAGTCCAGACCCCTCCGCCAGGGCGCATGCCGCTCCCCTCCCCCATCGCCGCGACGCTCCGACCCGAGCCCGCCACGTGCCGCGGGGACCCCAAGGGGCCTCGGCTCGAGAGCTCCCCAGGGCTGTCCCCGGGCTACCTGGTGGTCCGATATTCCCACGTGTTTCAATTCCCGAGTTCTCCCTCATCAGCTTCTTAACTCTTGAGTTACAGAGAGGTTAATGGCAGCAGACTCCTTGTATCTCCTGGGTTTAATAAGCATTTCTTGGGCTCAGTATAAGCACTGTTCCCAGCATCCATACCTGCTCGTAATAAACACCATTTAAAGCTGTCAAAAGTTCTGGGATGCACGTGCCATCTCCATCTCCTTTTAGGTGTGGGTTAAAAGAAGTGTAGTGCTCTCAAGTGCTAAATAATAGTCATCTGAGGACCGAAGGGATGTCGAACTTTTTCAGACTCCACATGCTTTGTCTACTCTATCAGACTGGATGTGCTACTAGCCAGACAATTCAAAAGAATTGATTTAAATATTGGAGTCCCTGTGTTTAATAGCCTGGCATTTATTGCACAACTGTTTAAGTCAACCTGCTTAAAGGATGCATTAAGGATGCAAGCTGACTGTCTAATGAAATACTCACATACCTTAACTGTTATTATTTACAATTCCAGCTACATGCACATGCTACTTCCTCCCTTAAGAGAAGGTGTTGAAATAAGAACCATACGGAGTCACTAACAAAAATAATTATTTTTCTACTTTCTGATCCTCAGGACTCTTCATACATAAAGCACCAATCTTCCAGACTTCCCAAGAGACTTACAATCACTCCAAGGTACCCCTCACCACAACCACTTCTCCCCCAAGCCTATATTTTTAACAAGACCCTGGGAGATTAAAATGGTTGGGTCCGGGACCACATTGGAGAGAGCTGGCTTTGATGTTAATGTTGATCACAGAGTTTTGTTTGCTGCATTTTCTCTATCAGTTCCCAAGTCAACCATGCAAAGTTCTGAAAACAGAATGAGATGCTTGAGCAGACACCGCCTCTGTTCCCCCACCACATGTGTTTTCTGTGCTTTTTAATACATTTAGCTCAACATTTAATATGTTACCATTGCCCATATCTCCTCGGCTTGTCTCCATCGGACACAGTTTTACAAAAGGACAAGCCAACTTTGCCCTGAACATAATTATTTCTCTAGTGCCTGTGACTTTCAGCAAGCCATTTGAATTTTTTAAAAGTGGTCTTCACCCATAAAATGAGAGACTTTCTTAGGTGACTCTTGAAACCCTCGTAAGATAATCCACATGGAATGATATTTAAACCATATGAGCAGAGGCTATTTGAGCTGTAATATCCATTTTGATAAGAATGATTATAGCCACTAGTATTCCTTGCATCAGCAAAACCCAACTTAAAATGTCAAGAAAGAGGCTGTGGAGTAGGTGTGTCACTTTGGGCATCATCCTAGCTGCCTGGAAGTCAGTCTTCTCCTAGCAGCCTTCAGATGAACATGTAGAACTCTCAGCTCTTCCTAGATCACACCTGCCTGGATGCTGCCATGCTCCTGCCTTGATGATAATGGACTGAACCTCTGAACCTGTAAGCCAGTCCCAATGAAATGTTGTCCTTATAAGAGTTGCCTTGGTCATGGTGTCTGCTCATAGCAGTAGAACACTAAGACAATATCCAATTGCCCAACTAAAAACCTGAGAAAAGTCTGTGCAACACAATAGTAACGAATCAGAAAATAAATGGTTCCCCCACCTAGTTGCCTGTTTGTTTTTAACACTGATATGTATTCTTAATTACTGTATTGGGTTTAATAATGACAATTTCTTTCACGTGTAGCATGTATCTTTGCCACAGTTCTCTCTTGTGCGCTCTTTCCTTCTCTCCCTTTCCCTTGCCCACTCATGCTAGTCTCCTTCTGTACCCCAATCTTGCCCTTGTCTCTATATAATACAATTCAGTGTGTGTCCCAAACCAAATTTGAACCTCAAGGATCGCTGCATTTGTCTAAGCTCTTCCCTATACCTAGAGGAACTCCGCAGGCCACATCAGAGTATGTTCTCATAAGAGTTGCTCTGAGTTTCTGCAGAAGGGAGGATCCTTTGTCTCTAGAGCCATATAGCCTCCTGTTCAGCAGGGACCTTTTAAAAGTTGCTTCTCACCACTGTGCGAGTTCAGAGAGGAGGGGATCTCCTGAGCTGTGCCTCTTTCTGTCTCTGCCTTTCCTTTGCTCCCTTCACTTTAAATTACTTGTTACTGAATGCCCATTTTCTGCAGCTTTCTATCTTAAACCAATTTTCTGACCCTCTGCAGTTACAAACAGGTTTCTGGGAGCACAGTCCTTGACAGTTGGATCTGAGCCTACTGGTACAGACTCTAGATTGACTTTTCTGTTTTACAAAGTTTCCTTTTTGTTTGTTCCTAAAACTAATGTTTCTGAATTATTATTCATATCGTAAAATTTACTATTCTCAGAAACTTTGGGTAACTGCAAATTGGGCACTGTATGTTACTTGGGAAATTAGGGGTCCCTCTTGGCCGTTTTAGTCTTGATAATATAAGAATTCAAAAGTTTCAGGGTAGCCAGAGTTATATAGTGAAACCTTGTTTCAAAGAAAAGAAGAGGAAGAGGAGGAGGAAAGGGAGGAGAAAGAAGAGGAAGAGGAGGATGAGGAAGAGGAAGAGGAGGAGAAAAAGAGAAGCAGTAGTTGCCTGTGCTGGGACTTGGCATCTCTTAATTCATAATAACTGGCTCTTCTGTGTTCCTTGTCACATACTATACTGATTAAATCATGTAATATAAAATTTCCCGCCATACCTAAAAGATTATAAAAATTGGGATTTCCTCTTAATTCCAATGATTGGCCCAAGACTCATGACTAAAACTGCTGGAGAGATTGCCCTAAATAGTGTTATCTCTGGATGCTCCTCTGACCTCCCCATCCCTACCCTCCCTCTGGGGATGGGTCCCCCTCCCTATCTATTTCTCACCATCACTTTCTCTTAAATTACTTATTTTATGCATATGTGCTGCCTGCATGTAACTATGTGTGCCATGTGTGTTCCTGGTGCCAAAGGAGTCCAGCAAATAACATCAGATGTCCTGAAAATGGAATTACAGGTGGTTGTGAGCCATATATGGGTACTGAGAATCAAACTTGGGCCATCTCTCTAGCCTGGTTACTCTTTTTTTTTTTTT